>NW_028255459.1:0-269391 GCF_964263255.1 Lissotriton vulgaris | reverse complement strand
AGTTGTTTGGCCTCCTATTCAGACTATTTCTATTGGCCCTGATGATAACATAGAAGCTTCTGATCAAAATTATTGCCAGCCATCACAAATTAACTATGGCCTTTAATGATAGTTCACTTTCCTTCACTGGAATCCCTCCTGCCCGTGAGGTTCCTTGACCAGGCATCTTTGGTACGTAAATGTAATGAGCCACCTCTTATCCTTCCACACTGCCCCTTGTACTGTGGAGCACGCAATTCTCATAGGCCTATTACACGTTTTTTTATAATCATGGTAATAGGTTGTTTTCTAGGCAGCCCTTCATGTCACAGTGCCGCACTTCAAAACACTGTACATAACATGTGTTTTTACTAACCAATAGTTGCTCATTTTATTAAGTTTGAGAAGATTGTTGGCTGATTTGGCCCCGTTGATATTTCTGTTTCATGATCTGCATATCACAGCAGATGTCAGCAGTGAGCTTTAAACTCACAGAGCAATCTTCCTGAGTAATAAACCGTATCACCACTTTTCCGCAGACCTGCTATAAGTTTAAGTGGGAAGTGTGATGCATGGAACATTTTTAATAAGGCACTTTCCCATGAGAAACTCTTCTCCTAAATTATAGGACCGAATCTGCTGCAAGGGTTTAACCCAAGTGAAATTAGGTGATTGATCAAAACACATACAAAAATAAGTGCCTCATTTTTGTTTTGATGGAGATGGGGGAAACGCCATAAACCAGTGGCCAATCTGCCCCACCAAAGCTGCAACTCCCTTACTATATTTATAGTCCGGAGGAAACCTTTGAGTTCCCATCAGAGCAGCCTCTGCTTGCTCTTGCCGACTATAATCCCTGACTGGGAAACAACACTTACAACGCAACTTTTACAACGCACTACCTTTACAACGAAACTTTTACAACGCAACATCCATTACAACGCATCCCATTACAACGCAACCATTACAACGCATGTCACTACAACGCATACCACTACAACGCAAGTCATTACAACAGAGTCATTACAACGCATACCATTACAACGCATACCTACACTATCCAACACTTACCCTACTGTTGCACCCCCTGGAGTTAGAATAGTAATTTTTACCCCTACACTATTCAATACTTACCCTACTGTTGCACCCCCTGGAGTTAGAATAGTAATTTTTACCCCTACACTATCCAACACTTACCCTACTGTTGCACCCCCCTGGAGTTAGAATAGTAATTTTTACCCCTACACTATCCAATACTTACCATACATGCAATGTATTGGTATGCCTTGTAATGGTATGCGTTGTAAATGTAGTATGCGTTGTAGTGGAATGCGTTGTAAAGGTAGTTTCAAAGAATTTGTTGTAATGGCATGCGTTGTAATGGAATGCGTTGTAATGGATGTTGCGGTGTAAAAAATGTGTTGTAAAGGTATGCGCTGTAAAAGTGTGCGTTGTAACGACATACATCCTCCCTGACCCGGTGGCACGTCTGTCACAAGACTACTGAGTCATATGGCTGCCACCTTGCAATGTTAAGGGCGTAATAACAACCACTGATTTTTAAGTATGTGGGAAAGTGGCAGGGAAAATGTTAAATGACCCCATCACACGGGGAAAAAAATCTGTGTGCATTTTTTTTGTTCAGAGAAAACAAACTCTGACATTGGGATTTTGTTTTCTCTGGAAATAAATAGTGTCCCGACTTGGCACTTTGAACATAGCGACTGCTTTGAAACCCTCCAGTGCTATCACAGGAGCTCTCTTTACAGCACAGAGATCACCTCCAGGCAGGCAGGGATCTCCAAGGTGGGGCACAGTCCTCTGCCAAGGTGGCGCGTTCATTACCCCAACACCATAGTAGGCTTGCTAAATAATGGCACACTGTTAAAAAAAAAAGACTCAGTATAAACACATTCAGAAATACTTATATAAGGAAAAGCAAACTCCTTGATCAGGGCTCCTAAATGAGCTCACAGATAGAGGCTACTATGACTGATGAAGTATTCCTCATTGCAATGAACAACAGTTTCCATTTCATATCTGTGAGAGCTCACTATTTTCGAACACAGCACAACATAATTTAGGAGAATGGAGTCTTCAACCAATCTACCATCTGTCAGCCACAGAAGTATCAGCCTGACCTGCTCCCCACTCCAATCTAAGTACATCTCTTAGACAGGCCTTCCCATCTCCTCTGGGAGCGCACCTGTAAGGTAGGGTCCCTGAACAGCCATCACTGTGTCCCTTGTGCCAGAGGCATGCTAAGCACTTTGGTGTGGGCTTGAGGAGTGGCGTCTCGCCCTTCTGAAACATTTCTGGGACTGGTGCACAAGACGGGTGATGATGGGCAATCTACGGGGCTTATTATAAAGAGCAGCGTTAAAAATTATCGCCGGTTTAGCGGCAGAAAACTGCAGCTGAAGCAGCGATAATGGGCTTGTAAATATGCCCTGGAGAATTCCAATAAAAGCCCATGTTCTGATGTGAACATGGGCTTTTATTGGAATTCTCCAGGGCATATTATCAAGCCCATTATCGCCGCTTTAGCGGCAGTTTTCTGCCGCTAAACCATCAATAATTTTAACGCCGCTCTTGATAATATGTCCTTGCTATCTTCCCTTTTCACTTCACCCCCTCCCTCCCTGATGGAAAAATAGGATCGGTAGACCATGCCTCCGTACAACTCATTTTGAAGAAGGAGTTATCAAAAAGCTCTGAAGTGGGTCCCTGCGCACCTCCCCATGGCAGTGAGAGGGAAGTTATTGATTCTACTCTTGCTAATCAAATCGTATTTGAACCACTCTCATATCTAGCTAAGAATGATTGACTTTGTATGTTGGATCACACAATTTCAGTATCCCTTAAAAGTGATATCTTGGTATAGGAGGTGGGAGACCCAAGAGCCAGTGACTTACCCATTTCAAACTCCTAGCTTACCTGAATCAGACACAGAGTAATTATTCATTACACGACAAAGAATATTATGTTAGATCGATGATTTTAAATGATAACCATTGTTTGTACCTTAGTACTAGCTCACTGGTAATAGCAGTGATTTTGGGAAAGTTGAGAATGCATTGAAGCCCACCCTCTGAACAACAGCCCAAGACCGGATGGGATACCCCTTGACATTTATGGGCATAACCTTACATTATGGGCCCCTCTGGTGACTAATCTGTTAAATGCTGTGTCCAGATCCAATATAATCTCTCGAGGTTTGTTGATTATTATACTTATTTTTAAACAAGCCTTAGCATAGCCAATAACCCTTGCCTTTGAGACCTCATGACCTTGCCAATGAGTTTAGCGATGCTGTACAGCACAGCTAAAGAAGAGGCATAGTTTAAAAAAAGCCTGTGATGCGACTGCACACGTCATTTTTTAGGCGTATGCATTGTGCATGTGTGGGCCTTCAAAATCACGCGGGTATTGTTTCCTTTTAATTTATCGGCCAGGTTTTGATCTGTAAATAAAAGGAAAACATACAAAAGCGTTTTTTGTGTAAAAGAGGGTAGGGGGTGGAAGCAACACATGGATCAGAATACAGGTGGAAGGAACATAGTGGGCACAGGTGAGGGAAAGCAACAGTGAAAGCATAGGTCTAGCACACGGGGCTGAGAAAAGGAAGCAAGCGAGACCGCAATGTGGAGCATGCGGAAGAAATGTAAATGGATGAGCAAGAGAGAATTATGGAGCTGAAGGGATAAGCACAGACTCTATACCCCTCGCAACGTTACCGTCTCCGTCTGAGTCTCTACCTGGGCCTTGTGTAGCTTGACCCCCCTCAGCTTGACTTTGTGGGTATCCAGCCCCTTCAGGAACCCCCACAGCTTGGCTTGTCCTCTCCAGTAGTCTTGCAACCACCGCTGAAGTTACCTCTGTTAGAGGAGCTGTTTCTTCTAAGGGTCCTGGGGCTCTACGGATGTGCAAGGCATGGATCGAGTTCGGCAGACCTCCATACTTCACAGCAGTGTTTGTCACTAAGATCACCCGCTAAGAACCATGCCACCGTGAGTCTAGACAGTTCTTTCTTACATGCTTTGGGACCAGGACCCAATATCAAAGGCCCAAGTCATGGCAGAGGTCTTTCAAGGTTGGTGTAGTCACAGCTTCAACCTGCTAAGATACAGAACAAACCACATAAGCTAAATTGCAGTAATCAAGAACCAAATCATCAGTAATGTTAAATAGCGTTATGGATGGCACTGCTGGTAAGCGCATCGCTCTCCCCATGAGGATCTCGTGCGGGGTTGCCCAGTCCTCCTGTCTGGAATGCTGCACAAGCTCATCAAGACCAAAGGCACCGCATCAGGCCACTTCAAAGATGTCAAGGAATCCCATCTTTGCTATTCTCATCTTTAAAGTTCCATTAATATGCTCCACCATTTCTGACGGCTCTGGCCTGTAACTACAATGCAGTTTCTGCTCAACGTTTAAGGCAGTGCACAACAGCTTCATGATCTCATTATGGAAATGCATCCTTCTGTCCGACTTCAGTGTAGTTGGAAACCCGAAGTGTGGGATAAGCTCCATCAACAATAACTTTGCTACTGTGAGGCTATCACACCTTCTAGTCAGATAAGCTTCCACCCACCATGAAAAGATGCACACAACAACCAAAGTGTATCTCAATCCATTACACAAAGACATTTCGACAAAGTCTAGCTGTATTCGGTTGAAAGGTCCCCCCGACATTCCAATATGACTCAATGCAAATACAGTTTTCTTTCCAGCATTCATCTGCTGACACGTGACACATCAATGACACACTGTCAGCAATCACACAGAATCTCAGGTTGAATCATGTTTCCCCGCACAATCTCACCATTGCACTTCTTCCTATGTGTGCTGCTCCTTGAATCTGTCTCGCCATACGACTCAGCAAACAATCTGGCAACACTGCTCTACGATCAGTTGAAACCCAAATGTCCTCTTCCCTCTTTTCGCATCCTGCTTTGATCCAACCAGCCTGTTCCTTATCTGATGCTTCTCCCTGCAGACGTCTGACCTGTTCCAAGGTATCTGGAATAGCAAGCATCATGCTGAGCTCGGTCCTCTCTGTGCTCTCGCCAGAATATTCCCAAGTAAAAGTACATACATGAGTGGCACAAAAGCCACTTCCTTCGGTTGCTGCAAGGCTTCCAGAAGCTGTCTCATATGCTCCTCGTTCTTATGGTAGATCCTAATGAAACCAAGAACCCCCCGTGACCATAGCTGTCCAAAGTCATGAACTATCCCAAATCGTACTGGCCATTGATATAGATGGTGATTCGGATCTGCTCAGAAACAAGGCAGTGATTTCAGCTACTTGTGCGGGGTATACTCCCTGTAAACAAGAAGCTTCCACACCTCCAGAAATGGCACAGACAGCAAAATCTGCTCTCAGGTAGTCCTCATTGTCCCTTAAGCATGTACCATAAACAAAAATAAATTGGTCAGAGTCAGGAAATGGTTCATTGACAATGTTGGGTCTCGGTTTGATAAAGTTCAGTTATATCCAGACAGTCATGGTCCTCACAATCTTCCCCATCCCCATTTGGAATAGGCAACGAGGTAGCAGGATTTAATACAGAACATCATTTCAGGGTGACATATTCAGCTGCCAACAAGATCTGCTCATACCTTGTTAGCCTATTATTCGTCAAAGGCTGTGTTTTGGTTCTCCTCATCAGAAGGTCAACTGAGTGTGGAACATATACAGTAAGTGGATGACCCATCACAATGCTTTCACATCTTTCAGTGCTGACACCTGTTGCAGCAAAGGATCTGTGGCATCTGGGCAACGCTGAAGCTACAGTATCTAATGTAGCTGAGAAATAGGCCTTTGGTCTACGGGCACCCCCATGTGTCTGGGTGAGTACAGAAAGAGCAAACCCCTCCCTATTGCAACAGAATAGCGAAAACGCTTTGTTGTAATCAGGTATTCCTAAAGCTGGAGCGCAACAAAGGCACTCTCTCGGCTCCAAGAAGGCACCCAAGCAATCATTCTCCCAGGGTAGCGGAACGCTCACATCTTTGTGAATCAGCCTCTGTAAGGGCTTCGCTTTCAAAGAGAAAGTCAGGATCCATTGTCAGCAGTACCTAACCATTCCCCAAAACGTACTGACTTCTTTTTGGGTGGTAGGCGCATTAATTTTCATGATATCCTCTATCTGATCTGGTGGCACCTTCCTCTTACCCTTATCAATGTGATGACCCAAGTACTAAACTTCAGTTAGGCAGTACTAAAGCTTGTTCGGTGACACCTTGTGTCCATTTTCAGCTAAATGGTTCAATAAGGCAATGGTATTGTCCATGTAAGTCTCTTCTGTCTCCGATGAAATTAGGAGATCATCTATGTACTGCACGAGCATTGAATTCTAAAGCTCTAAAGGTTCTTTTTGAGAATTTGGTTAAAGATAGATGGACTTTTAATATACCCTTGAGGGATATGACACCATGTTAAGGAACAATACTCTAGATGGAAAGCAAATACAAATTGGCTTTCATGCAATGGGAGGGAGAAAAATGCTTGGCACAGATAAATAACAGTAAACCAAACAGCTTTGCAGGGGATCTGAAACAGGATCAGATATGTATTCAGTACCATGGGACAACATGTAATCACAGTTATGTTTATCTTTCTAAGATCCTGAACTATCAATATTTTCTGCTCAGCTTCTGCAATCCCATGATAGGTGAATTGCATGGGCTTCCTAGTATCTCCTTTAATATGCCCTGCGTAATCATGGAATCGATCACAGGTGTAATCCCTGCTACCATCTCCGAGTCAGGTTATATATGGGGTGTTCTCGGAAATGCTGCATTTGGCTTGATTTGTATACGGACTGATTTAACTCCTCGAATCAGCCCTATCTCTTCCCCTGTGAAGTCCCACACCACTGGAGCAATTGAGTCCTTCAGATCCAGTGGCATGTCCTCCACTGTCAATATGGGAAACATGTCTACAGAGTGATTCTGATTTGCCAACTTGAACACAATGTTATCATCATTAGTCTGCAGTACAGTTCCCTTTGGCATGCAATAAATAGTGCAGTTCAGTTTACATAAGAGATTGTTTCCTAACAAACAGACTGGACTCGAATCACACACCACAAATTGGTGCTGATCCTGAAAGGTTCCTATTTTCACTGCTACCTCTTCTGTCTAAGGGTTTACCATTCTCTAATTGGCAACTCCCATGACTTGGATCAATTTTTCTGAGAGTTGAGACTACTGCAGATCTCACAGTAGAACGGGTAGCACCAGTATCAATGAAGAATGTAATGGGATGACAGCCTACATCTGCCTCCACATACTGTCCACTCTGGTCTATCTCGAGGCCTGCACCAAGGGTACAACCTTCCTCCCCCCTCATGCACCGTCATTGTGACAGGTCCTGGTCAAGTACAGCTAATGCTTCCATACAGGGCATTTGGCTGTACTCTTACTTACTTTGCACAACTCTTGGAGGGTGTGGCACTTGCACTAAACTGGTTTTGTCTCCCCCAATTGTAGGTTCTGGGTCTTGTCACAGTATTTCTTACATCTGGCACTTGCACTAACTCTCCCTCGTGCATCTGATTTGCTAGATTTAACCGACACTCGTGCTTCCAATGCCCAATTTTGTGTCAAAAATGGCTAGCAGTCGTTTTCTTTAGTGTGCCAATGTATATTCTTATTTTGGGGTCTAGAGGGGCATCTTTCCCTCTTCCCTGTCCAGAGTTATTTGAAATGTTCTGAACCCCTCCTTGAGCATTCCCCTGATTTCGACCTATTGTTCCCCCATTTGTCTGTGCCTAATTTACTCTTTGCACATTCCTAATTTGAACCTGAGTCAACTTGTCCTTTATCCTCCTGGGCTTGGAATCCACCTCATCACTGCAATACCTGGCATACAGTAAAATATCATCCACTGATTTATTTTACCTGCAGATCAAATGTTGCTGGATTGCAACGCTTATCTCTGATCTCAATCCCATTACAAATTCGGAAACAAACTGTCTCAGGTATTTAGGGTCAACAGTATCTACTCCACTATATTGCTTGAAGGCTTGCAAACCCCATTCATAGTAAGCAGGTATTGATTCTTTAGGTTCCTGGGTTGTTCAATCTATTTTAACCCAATCAATATCTTGTGGGGCTATTTTGGACTGCAACCATATAATCACTTGTTCGAACTTTTTCATAACCAAGGGTGAAGGACCAGGAGTTATAGGATCCTCTCGCGTTCAGCAGCAGGCCAATCAATTGCAATTTTACAAGCAGACCATAAATCACTGGGAACCACAGTGTCAAACAACGTGTTCAGACCTATCCACAACACCTTCGAGATTTTAGCAAAGCAATCAACTTGCTTGTATCATTAAGCAGGCTTCTCCCTCAATCTACGAAAATCATTTGTGAACGTGGTTAGATCACCCCTACTCCAAGGAACATGCGCATCCCCTCCACTAGGCACCTCTCAGAGTGGATAAGCCTCAACTCCTGCTGTAACCCCTCCTGGAGGTGGTGTTTCTCCCGTACCTTCCTAATGCTCTTTTTCTTCGACCACATTTCCTCCAATTTGTCAAGCATATTCCAAGCTCGTATCCCTATAATCAGCTCTTGAATGTGTGTTTTGAGCCTGTTACTCCTTTCTCTTCCAATTTGTGGTCACTGTAGTACAACCTATTGTTTCCCTGCAGCATTTTCCTTTTAGATAGATTCACATCATATTTCTGAACCAATTCCGATAATTTCTTATGTGCTCGTCTCACCTTGCGGGTAACATCATTTGCAACAAACAACAACTCGTCTGGCTCATATGTCTCCATCCTAGGCAAGTTCCCACTAACGACTTGATCCACCTTAGGCTTCAACCTTACCACAGCCACTGACTTTGCCTTTTATGTAGCCTTTATCGTGCCCTGACTTGATGTGCTATTTTGTTCTTCCCTATCACTATATCGATTTCTCACCCCGTTTTCTAAATTTGTGGTTTCGAGGACATACTGCTTTTCAGAGGTTCCCTGATTGCACTTGCTTACGACGTTATCCCAATTGGTCCTCTAACTGGAGTTCCCCACATCCTCAAATCAGAATTTGAGATGGCTTAGGGTAATGATCGTAAGGTTCTAGACCCAATGCATATTCTTGAAGGATCTGCAGTCGCTGGCAAAGGGCAGTAGATTTTACAGGCACCAGATAAGGACTATTCCCGTTTGTGGTCCCCATCCCTCCTAAACCAATTCTCTACTCCAACCCTGACTGTTGCTGATTAGGGTTTTCCACTGAGTTCAGGTCATACACAGAGACTACAGGTCGGAGGGTGACCGGTACCATAAGGGCTTCTGGTAACCGCAAAGCAACGTTAACTCCGCCAGGCTCTGCGCCTCCTAAAGCAAATATCCCTTTATCTCCTTCTCCTGTTGAGATCCTTCCCACTATCCCTGCTCTAGAGCCTGTCTGGGATGTTGACACTCTTTGCAAATTCCCTGCATTCAACAGTTCTCGCCTTCCCTCCTTTGAATGTGGGTTGTAAGGTGGAGGACCCTCTGATAATAACCTGTCCAGCAAGCTGTCATCCGTATCACTCCCATCATGTCTATTTTCTCCTCCATTCCTATCCTGAGAATTTCCCTCTCTGACCATCATCGGGTAAAACCTATCTGCCTCAATCGTCTCTACTCTCCATCTTTTAAGTAGTGCATCCCATCGTGCATCCTGATATGGCTTCATTGCCTTTTTCATCTTTCCTTGAAATCTCTCCCTGTTCTTTGCATGTGCTGCTCGCATCCATGCATCTATTGTCTCAAACTGTGTTGGTCTAGGCAGAGGCAGCAGCGCAGATATCACTCCTCTCAACTGATACAACACCTCCAATCTAAAGGAACCATAACGTGGAAATGCAAAATCCCCTTCCTTTTCAGTGATCGCATGCCAATTTTGAAGCCAAACTGTAGTATGGAGTCCTACGTTTGTTGCCATATAATGTGCTGGAGTATCCTTGGGCAGTGCTTCTTCAACCACTTGAGTAACAAATCCCTAATCTCCCCCGAAAAAACTGTGCAATACCCTAAGACTGCGAATGACTAGATACAAATGTCTCCTTGATAGGCAACTTTCTCAGTCACAACTTCCTGATGACTATCTACCAAGCTTAGTGTGGTTTTACACCAACCAACCTATTGCAGTGTGGAATGCTCTGACGTCACCTTCACTCCTCACACCTGTTCACCCTTCTTCACAATTTCTCCATCAACGTTCACTCACAGAATCACAACTCCGTAATTGGCTGTCTTCTTCAAGATCGATAGAATTCAATCATTTAGGAACATTCCCACACATCGACCCTCAACCTGGGCTGGTTAGCCAAATTGGTTTAGTCAACCCCTCTACACAATGTTTACCACACGATTCTCACACGTCCCATTCACACAAAGTTCCCTGTCTTAGGTGGAACTGTCGATGACGTCTCACAACTCCTCAAATCTCCGGTCAGAGTATCACAGTAACTCCGTGTCTTCTACATCATTCAATATCTCCCAGGAACTTAGGCAACTTAGGGACCTGAAACTCAAATCTCAAACCTTGGACCATGTCTGGCCCGAAACCACATTCATTTGACTCTCAGACAAACTCCGCCAGACACCATACAATCACATCACTCCCCAATCTACCACACGATGCATCCCATAGACACTTACTCCTCCGTTTGCCGCTGTTCTCGCCGCACTGTCAAACTCCGTTTCATGTGAGAACCATCCTACTTTGCTACCAACTAAAGGATCTGAGTTCCATGTTCTAGATTCGCTATTGAACCTCGAGTCGATGAGACTTTTTCTCAGCATGAAAGTGCAGCGGGAGAGACATCATTAGTAAATCAATAATTACAATTACAATTTACTAGGACTTTTAAGGATTATAGACTACTCAATGAGATTAGTTGCTTTATTACAAAGCCAAAAATAACTGGACGCACAGACTCCTCAAAGTGACGGTGTAGAAATATATTGGAACTAATACAAAGCCAAATCTACAGATTAAATTAAGGCGGTGCAACATGCACAAGATAATTAGTTTGAGGATGAGAGCACGAAAGATTATGAAACAGACGTCCAGGTTCCCCTTCATTGAAAGTTCATGGGTATAAAACATTAATCTATCCCTACACTAGCACTAACGTGACATCCCAACAAAGCATTTCCCCAGGGCAAGATCAGTTAAGGTGTCAGCATGTGAAGCCTTCCTAAGAAGTCTACCCACATTAGTTGAGTCAAGCAGTATAAAGCTACTAAGACAGAGCTCGTTCTAAGATGTCTCTCCCTCGAGGCAAGGCAGAAGTCCCCAGACACTTTCCCTAGTTACGATACATCAATAGTACAGGTACTATCCCAGGATCCTCTACGGATCACACCACCCAGTCAGGCCACCTCGTCTTAGTTAGTTTTCCAGTGGGCATCAATACTCCCGAGGTTGGTGAGATGACCTTGATTCCCAGGCTACCTCCGATGAGAAAGTACGACATTTTCCCACTGTCAGTATCAACACTCAACGTATCCTCTTCTATCCATGCCTAACTCCTAAAACAAAGACAATATTCTGGCTAACAAGGATTATTCTTCCATCTGCAACAGAAACGTTAGAAAGAACAAATCCAACATGCACATGAAATTTGACTATTAAATCTAATGCAACACCTTCCAGAGAAAATGCATTTCAGGCCTACATAATTCGGTCAACATAAGAAAATGGCACATAGACATTTATTAAATTTCATATAAATGAACACTCTTAACTGAGCACTTCCAAATTAGCAAGTTACGCAAATACATCAAATACATGAACTCTGCACATTAATGATTTCGGCTAGTTGCCTCTAGTTTCTACGTTGATTTCCTCATCTTTACATTGCAATGTCCCTAATTCACCACAATTCACATTATTACAGTCCACGTTCTACTGTCTCATGTTAACACAACAAAAGAATATATGCGGGTGCGGACTACTTGTGAATATGTAGCACACCTACAAATGAAAAAAATTAATTTTGAACTACATCAGCCATATCTTAGTAGATATGAGGCATTTCTGCTCTCTCCCTTTCACGCAGCACAGCAGCCTCCCGTGCTGTATTGTGTTGAGTCAAAGTTCAGTAATCTGCCTCATGATTTACATCACAGGAAAAAGGAAAACACTGAGAGGTATATGAATGCCAATAAGGTAAGAAAGGGTTACCACGCAAGAGAAACTGGGAATTTTATTAATCATTATAGCCACAAAGAAAGCTGGGACCACAGCTAACATACCCCGTGCCAAATCCCTACATGTAACATGGGTTTAGTGGGCTGCAAGCCAGGCAGATGGTCACTTGAGATTTGATCCAACAATAAGAACACAAGTAACCAAGAAACCCTTGTCAAGAAAGCTTCAAAACTCTGCTGTTTATACTGAATCTGCAAAATGAATTCATTAAAAACAACTGTGATCACTAAAATAGATGGATAGAAGTCTTTCTCCTATTAGTTCTGGAGAAGAACTCCCCAAGAGGAGGGGAGGAGCTTACTACATATAATCTGTGCCGCTCGTAGCGGTAGACTTTTGCAACTCTTGTCATACCTGCCACAGCTTAGGAGGGAGAGAGGGAGCAGGCGGAACTCCGAAGTCCAGGAGTCTCCGCTCTCGACGTCAGTACAGTGCTCCTCCCCCAGCCACAAGCAGCTACAAAACCGCTCGCGGGTGCCGCTTGTAGCTGTAGACTTTTGCGACTTTTGCCATACCTGTCACAGCCTCAGAGGGAGAGAGGGACCAGGCGGGACTCCAAAGTCAAGGAGTCTCCGCTCTCGACGCCAGTACAGCGCTCCTCCCCCAGCCACAAGCAGCTACAAAACCGCTCGCGGGTCCCGCTTCGCGGGTGCCGCTCGTAGCGGTAGACTTTTGCGACTCCTGCCATACCTGCCACAGCCTCGGAGGAAGAGATGAACCCGGCGGGACCAGGCGGGACTCCGAAGTCCAGGAGTCTCCGCTCTCGACACCAGTACAGCGCTCCTCCCCCTGACGTCACCCGCTATTTCAACGCTAGCTGATCCCGCTGCGCGGGACGTGCCCGGGCAAAGCCCGGGCCAAGGGCGGGCCCGTTCTAGTCCGTTACAGACCGGAGGAGACCGGATGGGCCCACTCTCTAACGCCCACTGGAAACTGTGAGTACTGATAGCCAATTGCCCTGATATTCTAGGTTATCATGGCGGCCCGCAGGGGTATAAAACCCACACCTACAAGGCACGTAGCCGGGACCTTGGACCAATTTATATTGAGGGCTTCATCAGTGTTGGAATGAGAGATAGCTATGGCGGAACGCCGGATGTCACAGGATCCAGTTTTTATGAGGAGATCATCTCTGGGACCTTTAGTCCAAGCTCGCTCACCGGGCCCCCTTCCACAAACAATTGAAATCGAAGGGCCCCCTGGAAGTCTAAATTCCCCCTCTAGTAATATATTGGACCAGGAGGATCTGACTAAACAACCCCCACCTGGGCAGGTTTACCATAAGGCGACCGTACATTTAGAAGTACCCAAATCCCCCCCTAACCTTGGCACACTCAAAGAAGGCGCAATTCCCAAAAGGAAGCGGACAGGTGCACCACTCCGGGGAGAAAACCAAAGCAGCCTAAACATAATAACCATGTTGAAACGCACATCGTAGAGAAGGGGAGCATAGCGTGTCTGAGGCCCCTCCAGTCAGCCCACGTGAGGTTTGAATTGATTCTGCATCCATAAGCGCTCTTATTGCTGGTGGGAAAATTGAGTACGGTTTTATCATTGTTTATACAGCCTTTGGAGCAAAGATTAAAATCTATTGAAAATAGGTTGGCGAAAATGTAGGACTTACTTGGGAAAAATGTGGACCTTGTAAAAGAAATTTCTGTTATTAAAGCCCAAGTTCGAGCTCCGACAGATGTAGAGAGGGCCCCGCTAACACAGCCCAAGCCTGCAACCATTTGCCCCACCAACTCACTGCCTGTGACTACTGAACAACAATCCAGCACATGTTCAAGCCACATTGGATCCACATCTGTGGGAAAAATTTCATCCCCGAAAACAGTAAAACCAAAATCTCCGGATAGAGTCCCCACAAATCGACCTAGGGATAACTACCCTCCCTTGGATTTTCCTGGTATCGATTTACCCCCGGAAAGTGCTCCCTATGTGGTCGTTCTTACTGGGGTTCCTAAGTTGGCCCACAACAGACCAGAATCATTTGTGGAACTTAAAAACAAACCGATACACTGGCTGAACTCTCACAGACCCTTGCCAAGAAGTGCTCAAAGCAAGATTCTGTTTGTTAGAAGAGTGGGCTGGGTGGGTCCCAAACCGAAAGACGTGGACGGGGACTGTGCAGTTATAAACTTTCAAGACTGTAGGGTAATTGATCATGTGTGTAGTAGCCGCTTCAATAGTTTAGCCACAACTATCAAAACACTGAAGCGAAGCTATTTTTACCCACCACCTAATTCACACCATACTTATGACACCAGGAACTTTGACCAATGGCATTCACAAGAAGATTTCCGGTGCTGTGAAGAGGGCATGTGGGGATGGAGGGGCAGTGATGATGTACTAGGTTTTCCAGTAAATAACAGGTTCAGTTTACTGGACCAGGTAGACTGACTACATATGCCCCCCTGCTTCAAGTCCCGCCCTTACCAGAGGCTCTTAGGAAGGAAAGTTCGGGGGGGGACGGGAGGGATACTAGAACCTCCACCCATTACTGAAGAATGCCTGCATGACGAGGGAAAATTGCCCCTAGCCACGAGGGAGACAGAGGTTACTCCACCAAATCTTGCAATTTTTAAGACCAAAAATGCTACACCCTCGGTCCAAAGCTTGACAGTACGTTCAGATGTAGCTCAACATGCGCCAGCACTCTGGTGGGTGGACCAAATAGCCCGGGCCTTGGGTAAATATGGGAAGCAGGTCAACACCCCCTAAAGCAGAGGTCTTCAAACTTTTGTAGGTTGAGCCCCACCATCTGAATTTTTTTAGATGTTGGGCCCCCCACCACCTGACAGACATTTCTGGAATCTACTGCCACGTGCATATCACGGGCCATATCCGACAAATAATGTTGCTATATCTGTTTGCAGCTCTGCGGCTTGCGCGTTAGTTCTGCTACAATGTAATTGTAGTATTCAAGTTAGACACACTTCCAGGCCGGGCTGACACACATTGCGCCGAACTTAAAGTGTCAACGTCACTGCAGTTAGTGCCCAATGATGAAGTAGACTCACAATACTAGGCTATGTACGTCACTTTGACGGTCCTCCTGCTGCCGCCTGTATTTCTTTAACTTAACATGCACAGCTCCTGCTCCTCCTGAACTTGCCGCTCTGACCGCAGCTGACTGAGGTATTTCCAACAGTAACTAATGCCAGCTGCAGCTGATTTTCACCGTTGCCAATGCAAGGCACCGTCGACCATCTGCGGTAAAGAAGGATCATGGACGGTTCCAAAGTGGTATTGGATTCCACCTGCACCAGTCAGCCAAAGTCAGGGCTAGAGAGGCTGGCTGGCTCACGAGTCAGGGTCACTGTGCAGTGCCGGGGGGAAATGGGGGGGGGAACAGTCGCAGTGAGAGTGGGTGCAGCAAGCTGCTGTGCTCATTGGTTGCAGCATGACTGATGGCACATCGGTGGCGGTAATATACCATGTGACTAGGAGGGACCAAGCCTACTGGGCCGCATCCGGGCTCAGCTGCTGTCCAGTGACGATCATGAATAATAATTAAGTTCCTGATAGAGCAAGTAATCTATTAACTAAACTGTAGTTATCAATTACATCTTTTTAAACACTTATCCGCTGCTGCCGTGAATAGATTGCTGTTACAGTTTTTTTGAGCTACGTGACTAGGTTTTTGTAGTACTAGTAGTAGGGCAGAAAAGCACCACGCCACGGAAGAACACTATCACAGCATGGCGGATTTTAGTTTAGGATGGGCTCACCACCTTCTGCTTTGGGAGGCCTACAATCAGGAACCACAAGTGATGACAAGAACACCATGCTGGCATGGCTGACCTGCAGCCATGATGTATCTTTTACCCATGTATGTATGGGTCTGTTTAACAGCAGACAACTGTAGATCTGCCGGCCCAGCCACCTCCGGCATGGTAGAGAAACTGCATCTACTACAGTGGCGACGAGGCAGCAAATAACTTTATAAGGCCCACAGTCTTTACCATCCAATCGACATACAGTCGATTGGATGTCGGATACATATCGTGGAGAAGCGTGGCTCAATGGTTAGAGTGGCAAACCCTGATGCAGAAGTCTGGCCCGGGATCAGGGTTCAATTCCCGCATCGGCGGCTCTTGGACTCAATCTCCCCGGACCTGATAATTCTCGCCTCGGTGCCTAGTCTAATAATGGGTCCCACTGTGTGACTCTGGGCAATAGCTTGCTTAATCTCCACAACTGCCCCAGCAGCGCTTGGATGCCTGGCTTCACCTTGGGGGTGCCCAGGAGTTGACATCTCACAGGAAAGCCAGGAAGGGTTCCACAGCAGTATGAATACAGCGCTACGAGACCTCTGGGTAGAAGGCGCTATATAAATACACACACACACACACACCCACACACACACACACACACAGTGGTGTTAGGCCTTTTCCTCCTGCGATCCAAGTGGCAGTGAGCAGAATGGCACACAAGTATACCTGAGTGAGGTGACAGGAAGGAGGACTGTGTATGGGGGTAAGAAGAACTGTGAATTAAATACAACCACAATCATACAAAGCATTTAAATTTCGGAAAATATAATTAAATGGGAATGCCAGTGGCAGCATGACAACGGAAAGCAATATGTCACATTTAAAAGCCATTCAATATTCTGAAGCTCTCAGGTAGCTTGTTTGTAAATATATTTAGCCAATTAGGACTTTCAAGTCAATGTATGATTCTGTCATTAAATAACAGAGTTATCCTATGGAATTCAAAAGCCAAGCAACACAATGCAAATTTTGATATTACAGAAATTGTTTTTAAAGATCTGATAACTCACGTAAACTCTGCACCCAAGGCGGTCTAGAATTTATACAAGTGAAATAATTGAATGAATGCTCCAATATGTGTGTCATTTCTAATGTTTATATAAATTTCCCTAGTCATTACTGCTTGATTTTGCTTGAGAGAAAAGTGTCACTCAGTGGTTGAAATGTCACACATAATTACACTGAAATTATAAAAGTGTAACACATAGCAATCTGAAACCGTGGCAGCTATGGAACAGTAATTTCAGCTGCAGTGGGAGGCAAGGAGTCTCCTCTGCTTTGAAATCGAACACGAAGGAACAGGACTGTCTCTTCATTTGCTTTCGTTTTTAGCAAAGGAGATTTCCTGCCTCCCACTGCAGCTGAAGCATTCAGGTCCACCAATTAACCCCCTCCTGGGACGGTGAACTCTTTTCACTTAGCAGACAAAAGCATGGCAGGGCGCGCCCAGAGATTTCCCCTTCCTCCCCCCTCCAACCCCCTGTCACCAGAGTTTGCTGATGAAAAGAAATTCCCATTTAAAATGGGTAAAGATTGCGATGCAGGTACCATTGGAGGACAACAAAAGCAGATGTTAGGGTCGAGTGCGCGCCCCCCCTGGGATGGTGTTGCGCCCCCCACAGTTTGAAGAACTCTGCCCTAAAGGGACCCTCAAAATCTTATCCTGGAATATAGCGGGCCTCGCTGCCAATTTAGACATCCCTGATTGGTGTGCATTTGTAGATCTCCACAGGATCTGCTTATTCCAGAAAACCTGGGCCCTAAACCCTACGCACAGAATGGGTTATGTTACCTTTATGGAGCCAGCCATAAAGGGCCCGAGAGGTAGACCATCGGGGGGGTTGTGCATATGGTTAGGTGTTCACCTTGGATTCACGTTGAAAATAATTGAAACAAACAGTTCTGATCTGACGTGTATCCTTATGTCCCATAATAAAACACCAAAACTGGCACTTATTAATATCTATTCGCGGCCAGCACGATTGGGAGGAACCTCCCACACCCTAGACTGTTTGACCACTCTACTGTATTCACTTCTGGGTGATGTTGCCCTGCTGATTGGAGGAGACTTTAACTGTCATTGTGAACCTCTTAATGGTGTTCCCCCGATTTCAACAGAAGAAGACGAAATCTAGCTAGTCCCGCCCCCAAACGTTTATCCAGCGAAACATTGGACAGCCCTCGTCCTTCAGCTGACTTCCCTTACCTATTCGTTCTCTATCAGAGCATGCAATGGGCGATTTCAGGGGGATATCCCAGGGCAGCCAACTTAGAGGAATGGGGCACGCATCTGTAATAGACTACTTTATGGTTAGCTTTTGGCATTGTGGCCTAGAGTCCTTGATTTTAGTATAACCAGTCGCACGGAAAGTGACCACAATCCCTTGACCATTGAGATGGACTTTCATCTGAATAATGAGGATTATGATCAGGAAACCCCCCCAAGTAGTGACATTAGAATAGTCCAAGGAAGGAGGAGGGAAGCTGTCCACCGAAAATATGGCTAAATTGTACCTGAGTATAATTCCTCTCCTAGAAAGGGCGAATCTAATTCTTGATAATTCCTCTGAAAATGGTGTGGGAAGTGACCTTTCCAGAATACATAAGGAATTAGCTGTAACATTGGTTGTCTGCTTCTATAAATCTGGCCCAACCAAGCCTAAACTACAAGGCGATAGAAATCTCTGGTTCAACAGGGGCTGCAGGGATGCGAAGTGTGCATTGCTCTTGGCATTAAAGCAAGGTAATAAGGTATGCGTTGCCGAAGCCAGACAGGCATACAAGAAAATTATTTTTTATGCGAAATCAGAGTGGGAAGTAGAACGATGGCACGCCATCAGATCTGCACTCGTGGCAAAGGATTCAAGGTCCTTCTGGAATCTCGTTCACACTGGGAAACCAGAGGGCAAGACCACGATTGACCCAAACATCCCGAAGAAGCTTGGTCTCTACATTTTAAAGAGCTCTATTCTATTCCCCTTACAACGAGAAGTGAGGCCCCACCAAGCCTTCTGGCCCCAGATCCTATGTTGTGTACACCACCCTTTTCACTGGCTGAAGTCCAAACTGAATAAAGCCCCGGGCTGGATAGGATTCCGGGCGACCTTTTTGAGATGAACCGATAGTATGGGTCCCATACCTTTGATTATTATATAACACAATACTGCAGGGGCTACCCTTCCCATGTATCTGGTTGGGGGCGGAGATATTCCCTATTTACAAGAAGGGTTCTCCGCTTGAACCTTCTAATTATAGGCCTATGAGCCTCATCGATGTGAGCCAGAAAATCTATGCTAGGCTTCTTTTACAACGTTTACAGGACTGGATCAATGACAATAATATTTTGACCCCGCTTCAGGCGGGCTTTAGGGCCAAAACATCAACAATCGATCAACTATTCCAGCTCCAGGTTCTTTACTGAAAGCATGTTGTTCTGGATGGGGGTAGTTTATACCTTACCTTCGTGGACTTGAAGTCCGCATTTGATATGGTGGACCGGAACCAGCTCTGGACCATTTTACTAACAATGGGGGTTCCGCCATACTTATGCTATCAATTCAAACTCCTCCATGAAGGTACATTTGCCAGAGTTCGCTTTGACAAGCATGGCCAACTAACAGGGCCGTTCCCGGTTGAGAAGGGGTTAGGCAGGGTTGTGTGCTCGCCCCAGCCCTCTTCTCCCTCTTTCTCAACGGGCTTATAGAAGATCTCCTTGTTATTAAAGATATTGACTCCCCAAAACTGGCCTCTCAAAGATTTCCTGCCTTAATGTTTGCGGACGACACCCTGCTGCTTTCAAATTCGCCAATGGGCATGCAGCGTGTGCTGAACCAGTTCATCAACTTCTGTAATAAAAGAAACCTTGTGGTTAACATCAATAAGACCAAGTACATGGTCTTTAACGCTAGCACCACCAACTGACCCCATCCGACGATGGAAGGCAGACCCCTGGAAAGGGTCCCAATTTTTGACTATTTAGGTTTATCCCTGAATGACAAAATGGGGTGGGGCCCACAAATGGCCAAGGCTAACTTAAGATTAACACAGGCAGTAGGGGGAATTCTAAAAGTGCAAAAAAAAAAAATAGTAAGCGCCCCACTTGAAATTTTAAGAGTTCAAGCCAGGTATTCATCCCTTTACCGGGCGGAACTCTGGGGGCACACACCAGCAAATGACTTATCTATTACAGAAAACAATTTTAATAGGCAAATATTGACTTTGCCAAGAAATACTCTGCTAGTCCCGCTTAGATTGAACCTGAATATCCGCCCGATTGCAGACGCCATCGCCTCACGGCCACTCCTTTATTGGAGGCGGCTGTGGAGTACTCCTGAGTTGGCGAGCTATAAGGAGGAACTAAAGTTGGTGATGGCCTCTCTAGGCGCAGACAGGATTACTTGGCTATCCTTTGTAAGGCAGTCTCTCACCCTGATCGGGCTCGAGAATCTCTGGTCAAATCCCGAGGCTTCCTGCTCAGCTATTTCTAAGAAAACCATGTCTCACATTATAAAAGACTACAATCTAAGAAATGTATTCTGTCTAGCTAAAACTCCAAGTCTAAACGATGCCTTCCTGGATCATAGGTCGCACTATAACTTTTGAGCAGGAGATCGATGCCATACAACCTACCCTGGCGAAAAAGCTTTATCTTCAATTTAGATATGGAACTCTGTCTTTATACTCAACGACCGATAGGTGGACAGGGGGTTCATCCCGCCCCTGCCCAGGTTGTCGAATAAAGGACGAAACTCCTGTACAAGTTATCCTCTTCTGACCGGCATATGGTAATATCCGGAAGAAGTGGATAATTCAGTTGTGCAACAATCTGGGCATTAAGAACTATCTCGTTTTCTACAGGATCCTGAAAACTGATACCTATGCAGTGATAGTGGCCAGTGTAGCTAAGTTCGTGCTCTCAATGTGGTTAATTCGAAGGAATCCGATTAGTTAAGATTGTTATATATTTGCACTAAGTTCTATTGTGGAGATGAAGGGAGTGAATGAGTATATCAAAGGATATTTAACAATTTTTAACCATCTGTAGATCTAATTTAAATTTGTATTACTTTTAAAATTTTACCCCTCCCCACTTCGCTGGTTTTATGACGATGGATTATTCCAATTAAATTCTTTCTAAAAAGACAACTATTATGTTTGAAAACTGTATATTTTATATGTATGTGCTTTTATGGTTAAATCTAACCGCAATAAAGCTTTTTGAACTGAACTGAACATATAACCTTCAGTTTCTAGACTAGAGTATAATCAGATAAGTTTCACTTTTTTTTGTCTAGAAAGCAACTGCAAGTATCAAAGCATTTCTGCAGGAATGAGGCTCTTACAAACACAATAGTTATAAAAAATGTATGTTACAGTTACCAGGATATGAAAACATTCTTGCTGTGAGGTAAGGGCTTCTGGTTGATTGACTAAAGATGATAACTACAAAGTGTTAGACTTAGGGGCCGATTCCGATCTCGGTCGGAAGGGCACAGAATCGGGTTCGGCATTAGCGGATCGGATTCGGAGGCTGAATTTCCGTCCGGTTCGGACACGGGTCCGGACATCGAAGTACGATGTGAACAAGCGTGAAATCTCCGTCCGATTTTTTTCGGGTCTGAACCGCTCTGTACGTGTCGGCCGTAAGCTTACGGTGGAGCGCAATGGAGGCGAATTCCGAGCGAGCCAGTACGATGCACGATTCGGACAGCCGGATCGACTCGGAACTTCCGACTCGCAATAGCTCCCGGAGTTGGGCTTTGGGGGTCCGTATCGGACCCCCTGTTACCCGCAGCCGTATGACTCAGACACAGGGGGAGACCCATGGGTATCCCCAACACAGGCATGTACGGTGCGGATGGCACCAACGCGTACCCACTGTAGGGGGGGCACTTGTCCGCAACGTACCCATTCAGTCAATGGGAGCCCATGTAAGCGTCGTACCGTTGACTTCTATGGGAGTCCGACTGAACTGAGTCCGACAGCATACGGCTGCATCGTACTCACTCGGTTGGACTACAGGAGTCCGGCTCGGTCGGAAAACACCCCGGATCTGGCTCGGTCGGAGTGGTTTCCAGCCGAGATCAAAATCGGCCCCTAAGTAGGTTAGTAGGATCGCAGTTGGTCACACCTTATTTTTGTATCTGTTCCGCACTCTGTGCATTTCTTTGTTTCTTAAGAAGTCGCTCTTTATATATTTTTTTAACTAAACTCCTAATTACTATATTGCAGATAGTAACAATCATAATTTGAGGAAGTTGTCCCTTCTGCTCTCAAGGTGTCGGTTGGACACCAGTGTTGTAACCTTCTGAAAAAATCTATCTAGCACTGTTTTTATTATAAGATTTTTAAATAGTCCATTTCATTTAATTAATCTTTCTTGTTTCAAGTTTTTTGTTTTTTTTACAAAGTTTTATATAGCGCGAACTTGACCCGAAATGGGTATCAGAGCGATTTACATAGCAACAGTTGCGATACATGAGAACATATTAATTTTTGTTAGGCACACATAATTTCTTGACTTCATCATATAATCCTCTTCTGGATTAATATCTCACATTTACCAGTGCATTTTTGATCTTATCCTTCCTTAGAGATATGCCTAGGTGATTATATATTTTATATATTTTAATCCCCCCACGGTTCAGCTAAGAAAAAATAATACTAATTCATCTTATTCAACTATCAATATTTCAAACTCAGAAATATATGAACAGTTTGGTACTATTTACCTATTTTAACTACTACTACACATCTCCTTCATTTATCAGTTCATTAATAATTTCCTGTGAAATTAAATTGTAAGGAAATGCCTCTTTTTGCATAATCACCCCAATGTGTTTGGACTGGTGCTGTTGGTTTTTCGACTCAGGCAGTGCACAGAGTCCTGCCAAACAGGCCTCAGTGCCATTTCTCTGACCCTTAAAAGATATGTCTGGCTGGCTCCCCCACAATTAACATAAGTTAACTTATTTGTAAGTCCCTAGTATATGGAACCAGGGGCTTGGAAGCTAAAGTGTGCCTCATGGACCGCAGCATTTATTGTGCCACCATGAGTGTAACAAAGCAGAGGTATGCCTACTAGCCTGCCACTGCAGACTGGTGGAACAGTTTCTACACCAACAAATCAACTTTGCCAATCAAAGTAATTGCAAAGGCTAACCCTTCCTTTTTAATATATGTAAGTCACCTCCAAGGTATGCATACTGGGCCCTAAGTCAAGGTGCTGTATATTAAAAAGTAAGGTGTGTACCCTTACCTAAAAGGAAGCCACAAGCAAAACGCTTGGGACATACAAGGGCCCCAAAGGTCCCTCTTGTTCATAAATGAATCAGGATAGCACTGCTAACCCAGTGTCAATGGGTGCTGTAAATATGGATTGGTCCATGGTGCTTGACAAAATCAAAGACCTCATTACACAAAGTATTGCCCCTCTGACTGAAAAGTTGTCTGCATTGGAGTCAGTTGTTACAGAGCTGACGAAAGGGATTGAGCCTATCAAGGAGTCTATTAACTCCCTTCATTCTACAGGACCTAAGTTTCTGGGTGTGAATGCTCCAATCCTTGAAGCCTCGAATATTTGTGTTACTAAGCCACCCCAGCTGCTCTCCCAGTCTCTGGTACCTCCGGTATTGCTGCCTCCAAGGAATTTAACCAGAGGGGAAAGTAGTTCTAGTAGAAGTCCAGATCGAATGGAGATAAGGGCAGTGGGGGGAGGAGGGGTGCAATGAGAAGCAGGGTCTCCTTGTCTAAATCTACCTCCTGATTGCTGTCCCTATGTAGGAGTTTTGTCAGGGGTAACATGTGATAGTGCATATATTACAGATTTTACTGTTCAACTAAGGATGCCGTAGGTTACCTAAAAATGCACATTTTAACTGCAAGGACTATGATGACATTGTAGTTGTTAGGAGGGTTGGGTGGATCGGACCCATGTCCAACACCTTAGAAGGGGGATTGTTTTATAATCAACTGTAGGTCTCCCGTTTTGGCTAAGCGATTAATTCAAAGATCCCACACATAGCCTATTAAGGATACAGGTATCAACATTCTCCCACTTGTGTTTTTTTTATCAATGCATGCAGCCTAATTGCTCAACGAGGAACAGCATAAAACATTACCCTCCTAGACAACAGCCTATCTTTAATGCTAATAGATTCCTTCCCTTGTCTGACTTGAACCAAAATGATTGACTCCAGGGCACTCCCCCTTGCTGTCCCAACTGTAGGCCCCCTAGCTTGGCAGAATGCCGTACTAGTAAATTACCCATTGAGACTACACACTTTAGTGTGTTGGTACCATCACTGAGAGTCCTTAGCTGGCATATCGCTGGTGTAAGAGATAGGATGTTGGACCCAGAATGGCTTAATTTTGTCATTGAATTTGACATTATTACGCTCCAGGAAACCTGGGCCCAAGAACCGGTTGTCTGGGATGGCTATGAAAGCTTCAAAGTGGCAGCAACCCGCTCCCCTGGTCTTAGATCGTGAGGTTGGCAAACCATCCCGGTCTGTGTTTCCAAGCAATTAAGGGTTTTACAGTCTCCCTGAGACACAATGGGATACAGATCTTATGGGTGATTGTCTCTAAAGATTTCCATCTTTTCTTGGTGAATTTCTACAATTCTAACAGTGCTCCTGAGTGTCAGCTTGAGGCTCTTTTTGAAGCAGTAACTATTCTAGTGGCTAGATCATATGCCTATTTTAAATTTTTTCAAATCAAAATAGGTGGGGATTTTAATGTTAATCCAAATGATTGTAACCACTTTGTAACTGATGATTCTTTAATTAGTGATTTAGGCTCTAACCAAAGGGGTCCCAAGCTACTGGTTGCACATGGTCAGGCTCGTTTAAGAAATGTTATGTGTAGGGGGCCCGGCTCGTCCAGGGAATAGCCCACTTTTGTGGGACGGAGGAAAGGGACATTATTGACTATGTTCTAATATCAAGGTCGCTTAACGACTATGTCAGCCCAGGGATGGTACTTGAAATATATTTCCGTGATAATTCAATAGAAATTAGGCTAGGAGTAAATGCCATTTTGGGTGCAAACCCCGATCCAGGTCTGACTGGTTTAACTGTGAAAGATAGCGGACCTAGGGTGCTTAGTGGCGCAACTTCCCAATCCCAACCCAAACTAAGTCTGTGGGGGCATATCACCCAGGGCCGGCGATACAATTATCGCCGCTTTAGCATTCGTTTTTCGGGCGCAAAGCGGCGATAATTATATTGCATAATTTACAAGGACACGCTAGCACGTGTTTCCTTGACTTAGCTCCCGTATCTCACATGCCTCGCCTCGCATCGATAATGAGATGCAAAGTAGGCGTGGCTGTAAAAACAACATGGGAAAATATTGCGAATGCAGCTTTGCAATATTAACAACGAGGCATAGCGATAATTTAATTTGCGCTAACTGCCTTAACTCAGGAATTTAACGTCTGTTAAATTTCTGACTAAGACATACCTAACATGGGAGGTGGATTGTGGAGCTAAGGCCACAGGGCCTTTCATCAAGCTTTTCACCGTTTTCCATGGAACATCACTGGGAAACCAGTGATGTTCCATGGAAAACCCTGCTATCGCTGGAATATTTATCGCCGTAGCGCTAAGCGTTGATAATACAGTGCTAGCTTGGCAATATATTCCAGCGTTAGCCGGCGATAATTAAAAGCGCGCTAAGCGCGCTCAGTGATAATTATCGCTGGGGCTTGATAATATGCCTGTAGTTAGTTCCATTTTAGGTATTATCATGGAGTCCCTATTAGCTCTTGGAACATCACCTGCCACAATTTTGGAAGCTTTTTTATTTTTTTATTTCACAAAAATTTTTATTGAGAGAGATGAGCAAGCATTACAGACATGAGCATATATCATGCATGGTTCCGGTATCAACAAGAGCAAGTATGCGAGTATAACGGGAACAAAGGAGGGGTAAATTAAATTAAGATAAGATAAATCAATAAACAATTTAAGCAAATAGTAAGGAAGGAAAAAAGAAAGAAAACACAGGCATTGCATCAGTACATTTTCAAGGTTACAGTCATAGGTGGAGCAAGATAACCATATAAGTCAATGAGGTCAGTTGCTTGGCCAAGTAGGCAATCCGAACTATGGGCAGGGTGCATATGTGCACCAGGTAATCATGGTGGTTTAAATAGGTCGAAGTGAGCGTCAAGCGAGGACCATAGGTTCCTATAGGGGGGGCGCCAAGGTGTAGCGGCCTAGACAAACAGGGGTGGCTGGGCCCAATGGGAGAGAGGGTAGGCAGGGCCACACTAACGTGAAAAAAGAAATTTTTGCCTATGCCTCCAAACTTTGAGTTAAACACCAATTGATTGTGGATAAACAACACTTTATTAGTTTACCCCGACAATGATTTATGTCTTTGAGTCATTACTTAGTTAACAACAATTATCCCCATTTTACAACAACAGACATGGGATCGCCATCAACCTCATATCTAGCCACATACGATTCAAAAAGCAATTTGTGCATATATACAGTGCAAGAAACCAATAATGTACATTTAAAGAAAAAACATTCATACTCTGTACAAAATCGGTCATGAACATAGTCAAGAAAATGGACAGTTCTCAGAAAAAAATCACAATTACAGGGAGAGCGAGAGGAAACAGTTTTTTTCAAAAATCAACTCTCAACTCGTTGAACAAAATCAATTTGTATTATTCAGAAAAGAAAGCCCATTTTTTGCATCAGTAACATTGACCCTTAATGACAGAGAAAGTGCCGACGCGTTTCGAATCCTGGAGCATTATTTACAGGATTCTCACAGGATTCTCATCAGGGCGCTGTGGCTAGATATGAGGTTGATGGCGATCCCATGTCTGTTGTTGTAAAATTGAGATAATTGTTGTTAACTAAGTAATGACTCAAAGACATAAATCATTGTCGGGGTAAACTAATAAAGTGTTGTTTATCCACAATCAATTGGTGTTTAACTCAAAGTTTGGAGGCATAGGCAAAAATTTCTTTTTTCACGTCAAGGTGTAGCGGCCAGCGCAATATTGTCGGCTCCTCTGAGGTTTGAAACCCAGTTGAGCCAGTGGGGGAAAGAAGCTTTGCCAGTGTCCTTCCAGTGATTCAGTATGATTTTGACCGCTGCTGTCAAGAGTAAGTCAAGTAGGGCTTTATCATTTTCATTGAGGTTAACAGCTTTGGTAAAACCCATGACTAAGGTTGCAAATTCCCTCGGGAGCGAAACATGCAACACTTTGGTAATGAATTCGAAGATTCTATCCCAGTAGTCGGATACACAGGGGCATTTGAATATTAGATGTTCAAGGTCCCCACCCTTTGCCATGCAGTTCCAGCAGGAGTCATCTTCTTTGATGTTGTGCAGGAAGAGTCTCCTAGGAGTCCAAAAAGCTTTGTGGAGCAGCCAGAATTTAGATTGGGATAGTGTAGGGCTGATTTTGTGTCGTGAGGTAGATTCCCATATTCTGGCCCACTCTGCTTCCGAAGTTGGTGTGGAAGAGTATGAATCCCAGAAGGACTGTGTGGATGTTGTCAGCTTGGTGGTCTGTGGGCGGATCAGTTTGTATATTCTGGACACCTGATGACCCTGTCTATTAATCGTGTGAAGGTAGCCAGGAAGGGAGGGGGTGATGTTAGATAAATCTGTTTTGGAGAGGGCCACTTTGATGTGTAAGAAGTAATAGAAGTCTATGTTCTGGAGTTGAAACTTGTTTTGTAGGTCGTTGAAAGTGAGTGGCAACGGACCATCAAACAACTGATGAGGGAAGTGTATACCCTTCTCTATCCAAGTAGGATTATTCATTGGTTTCCCTTTGTATAGCAGTCTGGTATTGTTCCACAGCGATTCCCATCGTGATTTACAAAATTGGTGCGGTAAAAATTTGCTTACATGAAGGAGGGCAGCCTTTGTGTTTCTGAGGATGGTACCTGAAGATACAGTGAGTTGTGGTTTGGTAGTGAGGAGGGTGGAAGGGGGAAGGCCACGCAGAATGGATTTTTCCATACAGCCACACCGGGGTGTAGTCTGAGTGTGGAGTGAGCCAAAAAGCCCCTTGTCTGGCTAAAAATGCGGTTTGATAGAGCTTAAAGTCAGCTAGATTGACGCCTCCTAGGGATTTATCCAGCCTTAGTTTTTTCATGCTAATTCTGGCTTTTTTCCCTTGCCAAAGGAAAGAGGAAATTAATTTATCGAGTTTGGAGAGGAATTCTTTGGAGAAGGTGAGGGGCAGCATAGTGCTCAGGTAGTTGATTAGCGGTGATATCATCATTTTTATAGCTTCAATCCTTCCCCACCAAGTAATACATCGTGGGGACTAGCCGTCAAGGATTCTTTTAACTTTTGTCAATGTCAACGTTTCGTTGTGTGTGATGGTGCTCATTAATTTGTCGGTAAACTCTATTCTTAAATATTTTATAACTCCTGTTTGCCAAGCTAGACCTGAGGTACCAAGAACTTCTTTGGTGGTGAAGATGTTTAGTGGTTTAACCTCGGACTTGTCTTTGTTTAGCTTGTATCCCGATAGGTACGAGTACTTGCTGATTGAGGTCATGAGACCCTCGATCGATTTGGCCAGGTTTTCTGTCGCAATCAATATATCGTCAGCATATGCTGCTAATTTTATCTGAGTATCTCCAAAGGAGACTCCCTGAATATCTTCGTTCTTTTTGATGTCATTTAGAAGGGGTTCAAGGGCCAAAAGCAAGAGTGCCGGTGAAAGTGGGCAGCCCTGTCTGGTGCCTTGGTAGAGGCGAAATGGGTCAGAGAGGGTGCCATTAATTGCTATCCGAGCCGAAGGGGAGGCGTACAGGGCCATCACCATTGTGATGAACGATTGTCCGAGATTGAATGAACGCATACAGTATTGAAGAAAAGACCATGATACCTTATCGAAGGCCTTTTCAGCGTCCAGGGTGATCGCAACCATCGTGGATTGGGAGTTGTTAGCTATCTCTAATATATGGCACAGAAGTCTGGTGTTGTCATTTGACATCCTGTGTTTCAGAAAACCAACTTGCGACGGGCTTATTAATTTGGGAAGAACAGCGTTTAGTCGGTTCGCTAGGATTTTGGCATATATCTTGCAATCAAGATTTATCAAAGAGATGGTGCGGTAGTTTTTGGTGTGGAGCGGGTCTTTTCCCTCTTAAGGGATCACGACTATGTTAGCTTCGCTCATAGAAGGTGAGATACATCCACTGGATGCTGTAGAGTTGAGAACAGTGTGGAGCGTGGGGGTAAGTTGGTTTTCAAAGGCTTTATAAAAAGATGCAGTGAAGCCATCTGGGCCGGGGGCTTTGTTATTTTTTAAAGATTTGATGGCCTCTGCGATCTCTGTTTTACTGATGGTGGAACCTAATCGTGTTTTGTCAGCTTCCGATAGTTTAGGAAGGTCGAGAGACTCAAGATAGTCGGTGCAAGCTGCTATGTCCAGCGATTTGTCATTCTTGTAAAGCTCTTCATAGAAGGATTTAAATGTATCTAGGATTTTAGTTTGATTGGTGTGGGTAGTATTTGTGGCGTCTTTTATTGATGAAATGGTTGACAGCTTTTGCTTATGTTTGAGATACGAAGCCAGCAGTTTACCTGCTTCATTTCCTTCGCAAAGTTTTAGGGCTTTGAAACGGTTAATCCAAACGCCCGCTCTTTTACCAGTTATGGCATTGTACTCATACTTCTTTTTAGTGAGAAGGTCGAGGGGTTTGCAGTCTTGAGGGTTGGCCTTGTGCTGGTCTTCTAGGAGTCTGATATCTCGTTCCAATTGTTCCAGGTCTTTGATTAATGTTTTATTGGTTTTAGCTCTAATATTTATAATGACTCAACGGATTGTGGCCTTAAGAGCGTCCCATAGAGTGTTAGGTTTGGTATTAGCGGTATCGTTTAGGAGTAAGTATTCCTCGATGGCGTCCGCTATCTTGAGTTTGTCCTCTGGGTTGGTAAGAATTTCGTCATGAAAACGCCATCTTCTAGGCGGGCGAATCGAGCGGGAGCCTGCAAGTTTGGTGTGAATACATGCATGATCGGACACCAGTTTGGGGGCAATACCAGTTTCTTCAATCAGGTGCGCGAATGAGGTGGATAATAGGATGAAATCAATACGTGAATAGGAGTTATGTGGGGCAGAGTAGAAGGTGTAGTCTCTCCCATCGGGGTTCTGTAGTCGCCAAGAATCTTTGAGACAGTAGCGCTCACAGAGACGGAGAAGGGCCCCATGTGACCGTGAGGGGTGGAATGAGCACTTGGATTGTCTGTCTAGTAAGGGGTCTAGGGGTAGGTTAAAATCGCCCCCCACTATTAGTAGTTCATCTTGGGAGATATGTTCGATGGATCGAGAGACTGAGTCCCAGAATGTGGGATCATCGGATTTAGGGCCATATATATTCACTACGTGAATGGGATCATCTTCTCTGCGTAAGTGAGTCACTAGTAACCTACCATCTGTATCGTGAGTGTGTGATAGCAGTGTCAGGTTGGCATTCTTAGACAACAATGTGATTACACCACCTTTCTTTTTTAGCGCAGGAGAGGACAGGACATGGGACGACCAATGTATGTTAAGGAATCGCAAGTCCTCCTCAGAAAGCTTGGTTTTTTGTCGAAGAACGATGTCTCCTTTTGTTTTTGCTAGATAGTCGAACACTTTCCGCCTTTTCACCGGGTGGTTAAGTCCTTTGACATTTAGTGATATTACTTTAAGATCGTCTTTAATTGAGTTGGAGTTAGCCATCAGTGAAATGTTTTATCGCTCAGTGGGAAGCTGGCAGTGTGATGTGCGACAAACGGGGTGTTGTGGCAAGTTCGGGCGCCTTATTCTGACAAAATCGGATAAATTTCAATGCAACCTTTATTGACAAGACGTATAAGTACAAGTGTTGTGATGCGTGCCTGCAGCCTGGGTTGTGGAAACAATAAGGGATAAAGTGGACTTGGTGTGGTGAGTTGTGTGTGGTAACTCTGTGAAACATAAACATTAGCATAAAAAACAGAATGTGATACAAAATGAGAAGGAACCTACTGAGACTCTGCCAAGTGACTGCTCCTACATCCTCTCTTTTTTCCCCTTCCTCTAGATGACCCTTCCCTCTCCCCCCACCCTCCCACCCCCCCAAATACGTACGTAGGGAGTACGACGACAGTACCATGCTACGCAAAACAGGAATAACAATAACAATTTTGAGTGCATACTATCAATCCCAGATGAATGTAGACGGTTAGTATAACAAACAAGAAAGCGGCATAGAACAGATTTTTAGCAAAATACGAATAACAGGCCATAAAAAGTTTGACCTTATATGAAGCAAATAGGTAAAGAGCAATTTTGAGATTATGAGAGTATCTAATAGACACGACCATGGTATACCCGTTGGGATGCGATACCCCCATCATGTGTTAAGTTTGTGGAATGTCAAGATTCAGCGTTGAGGCGCTACCTTGAGATGAGCAAAATGTACAAGAGTACCCATTGGTCTAAATTTAACAACTTGCGTGAGTCATAAGCATTCAAACATCGTAAATAGTCACATGCTACATGAAGTCACTGTGCTGGCCAGAGGAGGCCACGCTTACAAACTCACGGTACTGCGGAATCGATGAGCCTGGCAGGCAGAGCTTAGGAACCCGTGTCAAGAGCCGAGTAAAGTTCTACGGAGGAGAATCCCGTCGAGGCAACCGATGCTGGACCACTGGAGGAATGAAGAGTGACATGAAACTAACTGGCCCCGTCTTGTTGAGTCGGACACGTGGTCTTCCTTTTGTTGGAGAGGCCGGTTGATTGGTCCATTTCTTGCGTTGGGCATTCTTCGAGAAGATGCGCCAGGTCTTTCGGGTCCGTGAAGAATCTTGGACGGCCATTTATCGTGATTCTGAACTTGGCTGGTCCTGCGAAAGAGAAGGGGATGTTCTTGGATCTAAGTTTAGGGCGGAGGTTTAGGAAGCCCTTGCGTACATCCACTGTGTCTTTGGAGAAGTCCTGCGTGAAGATGATCCTGTGACCTTCCCATGTAATGGAGTGATTTTTCCTCGCATATTGGAGAATCAGGTCAGCGTGTTGATATCTGAGCGGTTTGCAAATCATTGGCCTGGGGCCTTTAACATTCCTGCTCGTGAAGGTATGGATCCTATGCGCCCTGTCCAGTTCCAGGCCATGTGCAAACTCAGTCTTGGTAATCATGGGGATCCATGATTCTAGAAAGGCCACGCAAAAGTCAGCATCATTTTCCGCGTTTTCTGGTATGCTGAAAATTCTAACGTTCCCCCGTCTGTTGCGGTCCTCCAACTCCGCATTATGGCGTCTGAGGGCGTCGGTGGTGTCTTCCAGGCGCTGGATCCCGGACGCTGATTGTCGCAATAGATCCTCCACATCGGAGATGTATTCTTCAGAATACGAGAAGGACTCCTTAGACATCGTGTGTGTACTCACGTTAAACACCACGGAAAGACCTAATAAATATGGTCAAGAAGTCTAAGGAGTCCCTCTCGTATTCTGAAGAATACATTGCTTCTCTTATGGTCGGTCCTTCTCTCCTTTCTGGACCACTCCCTGATCCTTCTTCCTCTACTACACCAAATACTTCTAAAGTACTTCTAGAAAAATTGGAAAAATTAAAAAAGAAACAAATTAGAACAGATCTCCACTCCCGCATGTTAACGGACTACCTTAGGTCTGGCGTAATCCCTGTGGGACTACAAATCCGCAACACTCCCGCCATTTTCACCACTGACCCTGTTTTTCACACCAAATTCAGCCACCTTGCCACCACATGTTCCCGTCATTGGATGGTTTTGGGAATAGATACGACCATTGAACATAGTTGGCTTGAACTCCTGGAAATAGCTGAACTTGAGAAACTAATTCTAGCAGACACTTCGCTTACAGATGCCAAAAGTCTTCTGGAGAAGATTAATACAACAATCTCGACCTTCAACACCTTTGAGGTTAACAAAAAGACCAACAAAGTCCAAAAAGACATTAAGAATTATAAAGTGGATTCTACTTATCCATACCTAAACGAAGAATTTTTTAACACTCCATATATCCCCCCTAGAACACGCAACTGGGGTCGATTCAGAAATAATCAACGAGTAACATTTTCAGACTCATCCAATACCTCTGTGGAGGACTCTGACTTAGATAACCGTCCTGGAACTTCCTCTGCCTCTAACCGACCACAACCATTACTCCCACCCGGTTTTTTAGGACAGGGCCGCGGACGCGGTCAACCGCCACCACCAAACCGAGGCACAAGAAATCGACATTACCAACCACAATTGCCCGGAGAACGTCAAACACGCAATCGGTATTACCAGTGGGGGCACCCCCAGTAAGTGAAACTAACATGGATACCACTACGGATTTACAAATACCTATCTTTAATCTCTCTGACTATATCTTCAATCATGATGAGACTGCCCTCCTCTCCCGAGGCTTAACTTTTGTACCAACAGAAAAAAACAACTTCCTTGACCTCCATTCCAGCTTACTCAAATTCTTTAGGAGGATAAGACTGAGACGTTTCTTTTCGGATAAGCCTGATTGCAATTCAACCATGGTGTCTCCTTTTCGCCCACCTTCCACCTTTAACCCTCCTTCACACACGATGCCACCTGAAATCTTGGCATATGAACGTCTGGTGTTAAGAGATGTTTTAGAACTCAAAAATCGATCTCTATTTATCCCCTACAATTTACCTATGTCAGAAAGACAGGCCTTGAAAACCCTAGAAGATAATGAAGACATCATCATCAAACCGGCGGACAAGGGGGGCGGAATAGTGGTGATGAGTACTACCAAATATGATCTGGAAATCCAAAAACAATTGGCGAATCAACAACACTATCGCCCCCTTCCCAAAGACCCCTTGGAGGATATCCGCACCAAAATACATACTATCACTAACGAGGCAAAAGACAGAGACATTATCACCAAGAAGGAATTTGAATTTTTAAACAACCAGAGTCCGCGCACACCGGTGCTATATGTCTTGCCTAAAATTCATAAGAACAATCAAAACCCCCCGGGAAGACCTATTGTTTCTGGCTGCGGGTCTATTTTAGAACCCCTTGGAAAATACATAGACTCAATCATTAAAGAATTTGTCCCTGAAACAGACACCTATATCCGGGACACAACGGATCTAATTAACACAGTAGAGGATCTACCTTTCAACACCACAAATCAAGTAATGGTAGGACTGGATATAGAGTCCCTCTATACGAACATACCACATGATGAAGGCCTACAAGTTATTCAGACTCTCCTACTTTCCAGACCTCAACATACCCGAATTCCAACAGACTTTATCATGAATCTTCTGAAAATAGCACTTCAGAATAACTATTTCATGTACCGTGACACATTCTACCTACAAATCAAGGGTGTGTCCATGGGGGCTTGCTTTGCCCCAAACTTTGCTATTCTATTTGTCCACAATCTGGAAAGTACCTTGATTCTAACACCTACTAATCCTTTCTTCCGACAAATCAATCTATGACAAAGGTATATAGGTGATGTTCTGCTATTATGGAACGGCACGGCAGAAACCTTGGATCCATTCATCACTTGGCTTAACTGTTCCCAAGAACACTTGAAATTCACGAGTGAATGTAAAACTAACGACCTCCCATTCTTGGATATAACCATCCACGCAGAAGAAGGACGATTGGGCACCACTCTATACAGGAAGCCCACAGAGAAAAATACCCTACTCCTCTACTCCAGCTACCATCCACGCGGCCTCCGTGATGGATTACCGTATGGCCAGTTCCTACGGATCCGCCGCAATTGCAAATGGCAGAAAGATTTTTTCAGGGAAGCAGACATCCTTTCCCAAAAGCTAATACATCATGGATATCCTAAACGCCTGGTGAATAGAGCCAAAAAAAGAGCTTGGTATTGCCACCGAGACCTCCTCCTCACCACTCAACCTAAGAAAACCATGACGAGGATTCCATTTGTTTCTACGTTTAGCCCACACAGCAACAAGGTCAATCAAATCATCAAGAAGAACTGGTCGCTGCTTCGCTCACATGAGCATTTTCAGGAAGCCCCATTATTCTCATACAAACGGGGTGACAATCTGGCGAGTCACTTAGTGCATGCCATTACGTGGCCACAAACCACCAATAAGAGAAACACCATAACATCAGCCTGGGGCCTTGATCCGATTGTGGGACATTACAGATGCCAAAACTGTAGAGTTTGCAGCTTGACTCTTAACACAAAAGAATTCAAGTTCAGGGGCCGTTCATATAAGCTAAAAAATCACACAAACTGCAGATCGCAAAATGTCATCTATGCGATAAAATGCCCATGCGAACTTCTCTACATCGGCCAAACAACCCAGATGATTAAGCAACGTATTATCCAACACAAAAGTAGTATAAACTGTAAAACACTGACTGCACCTCTAGTGGCACACTATCTAGAATTGGGACACCTAGATACAGACATTTTGTGGCAAGTGGTGGAAAAACCAACTCTACCCATTCGAGGAGGAGACATTAAATCCTTACTCAATAAAGCTGAATGCAAATGGATGACTATCTGTGACTCTGTGAATAATGGCCTTAAAACCATCGATGAGTGGAACAGCACTGTTACCACTTGATGATATGTACCTCCTTCTCTGACCCTGTAAACAGCAACCCAGTCAATTATTATTCCACTCCCAAGTTTCTCCCCCCTTGACCCTGCACTCATCAACCCTACCACCCTTCTTTCCTCTGATCTACCTTTCCCCTTTTAGACAACCCCCCCGCCCCCCGCCCCCCCTCCCCTTCCCTCCCTCCCCCTGTTTTTTTCCCTTCCCCCCCCCGACCCCTCTCCACAATTCCCTAATTTTCAAATGGACTATGCTGTTATATACTGTCATTATTTGCGTACCCGTAGCTAAATCTGTATATGGATTAATTGATATCCACAATTACAAACACAATAATCAACACTGTAGGAATTAAGCAGCTCAATCCATCCGCTAGAACTGGGTTTACTGTTCATTTGTATCTCATGTCTTTCATGTTTATGGGAACCCATGCATTGTTAAGATTAGGTTTTGGTTTAAATTAACCCATGCATTGTCAATAGTATGTTTTCATTTAATCATGCTTTGCCACAATACGATCCTTGGCTAAACATATTTACGCCCAGACATTGTTACTGCTCCCATGACAGTATATTCAAAAGCGACAGGCTTTTCTTTCAGTGCATGTCATTCCTCAGACCACGCCCCCGTCCTTCACGTCATTCACCCAGTCTCCTCCCACACGCGGAAGTAAAACCACCATTCTAGCCGAACGCCACCGTTCAACAGACCTGAGGATTGATTCCAGCACCGGCATGAAGATCTAAGGTAAAATACCTTGGCCCCACGATCCACACCGCTACCTTTATTATAGGTTAGCGCCCCAGACCAGTCATTAATCACTCCGCTCCTGTCTCCCCTCTTTACAGGACTCGTGCAGGTTTTCGGCGGATCACAGACGACCGCCCAGCCTTCCAATACCTGTATGTATTTTCAGTTTACTAACCTTCTATTCACATCCCGAGTAGCTGAGCTAGTATCCTCACCCCATGCCCTCCTTTTTAATTACAGGGCCCTCGTGCAGGTTGTAATTCATTTCCTGACAATTACTTCTGATCGTCCCAACCCGAGCACCTTTCCAGGTAATTACTACCCCTGTATTTCACGGCCCTCCCCTCCCAAATCTCCCTTACACTGCCCCTTATACATTCTCCTTCCCTTGCAACACGCCCCAAGCAAGACAACCCAGTCCTGATGACGATCCTTACTAGCTTGGATCGAAACGCCGTCGACTCTACAGCTTATTAATAGGCGTACTTTTCTAATGTGGTTCAAAGAATGGAAATGACATTTTGTATCTGTGATCCCACTTTGTCACATGATCTGAGCCACCCACTGTAGATTACTTGCACCTTTCACAGTGCACCGTATCTGCTGTTCACTCCCCCACTTGCGTCGCCACTTTCACCACAGTCACTTTTTGTAGAGCACCAAGTTTTCTATGGTTGTCACCTAATTGAGTTTATGCAGTGCTGCTTATAACTGTATAATACCGACCATGAATTTACATTATAAAACAAGATGATTTACTACCTTGTCTTAAAATTCAAAGAGTGTTCTCCTTTTTCCTTGCTAGCAATGCGATGTGCATGCATATTTAATTGACTGTTCATTATTACCTATTGGGACACTTTTTTGACTGCATCTTCCTTACCCAGTCCTGATTAGGTATATGGGTCACACTCCTGTATTTTGTACTATTTAACTGTATGTAGCACGAGATTAAATACCATGCTAGTTTCTCCTGCTCATTCATAAGACGTGGACACATTCTATAGTGTGTACATACACGGGGCATTCGAATAAAGCCTTTCAATGATTCACAGTCTTATTTAACTTTACCTGATCCCTTCAGAAGCGGTCGCTCCTCACGCTGCTCCCTGCCCTGCCTGCCGCCTGGTATCGTAGCGCTATACCGCCAGACTGCTATCCGCTACCTCGCCTTGCTCCCACAACTGCTTTTGCCAGATTGATTAATACAATTTATATCGTAGCGCTAGATTGCCTGATTGTTGATTAATTAATTGCTTATCTTAATCATTTCGTAGCGCTAGATTGCCAAAGTGCGCTTTTACGATATTGTCAATTGTGCTGTGCGGCCTGTTGTTTTCATCTGTGCCTGATTGTGCCGGTGCCACTGCCATTTGCATCGCGTTGTTATTTCTGTTTGTGCCCCAATCCTGTTTAGCTTTTGGCTTGCAGCCATTTTCTTGTTGTTGTTGTGCCTCCACGCCCGGATCTCCACCCCGCTCCCGCCTCCCAGCTGCTCCTCCCTCGCCCCTCCCCCTCCACTATCCGCATATGACAGATGCCTCAGCGTGCAGCGGTCACGCACAGCGGTCGCGCCACATGCGCGCTGAAGGCGCGCCAAAGGTAAGCCCGTCTACGCCCGTCCGCGCCTGGACCGCGCCCAGCTCCCCGCAAATCCCATTCCTCCCGCATAACATACGACGCCGCAACCCTCTCAGCACTTAACCCCGGCCAACTCCCAAACTGCCACCAAGCCGCCCCAGGACACACCCATGGACCCTTCACCTGCCACTCCTGCAAGTTCGACTGCATCAGGACCCACACCAAATCCACAGACTCCAAACAGAGCTCCAACACTAACCACCTGAAGTGCTTCCTGCTCAACACCCGCTCAGTCCACAGACACTCCATTGAATTCTGGAACCTACTCGACACTACATCGCCAGACGTCGCCTTCCTCACAGAAACATGGATGAACGCCTCATCAGCCCCCGACATCGCCATAGCGATCCCGAACACCTACAAGATCATCCGAAAAGATCGCACCAACCAAACAGGAGGAGGCTTCGCCATTGTCCATAAGAACACCATCCGCATCACGACCAGCTCAGACGATAACCTTACTACCGCCGAACACCTTCACTTCCAGATTCACACCGATCCCAAAACCACACTCAGAGGCACCCTCATCTACAGACCCCCAGGACCCCGCACACAATTCAGCGAAGACATCACTGACTTCATCAGCCCACATGCCCTCCCATCCGAGAACTACATTCTACTGGGAGACCTCAACTTCCACCTGGAAAAGAAAAACGACAACAGCACCTCTACCCTTCTGGACAACCTGGCCAATCTCGGACTCAAACAACTCATTGACACCCCCACCCACTCGGCCGGACACACGCTTGACCCTATCTTCACCTCCAGCAAGCACATCTCCTTCGATCACACTACAGCCCTCCATTGGACGGACCACAGCTGCGTTCACTTCAACTACAAAAAGTCCACGACCCACAACTTCACAACCTATTCCCCGAAGAAATTGGAACAAAATCACCACCGACCAGCTCTTCACATCGCTTCACCAAAACCCCCCTGCCAATTCATCGGACCCTAACCAAGCAGCCACCAACCTCACACAATGGATCACCCACAGCGCAGACGAACTAGCACCCTTGAAAAACCATCTAATCAAGCAAGGCAGCAAAAAAGGCCCCTGGTTCAATGATGACCTTAAGAAATCCAAGAAGGTCTGTCGTACTCTCGAGAAAACCTGGAAAAAAAAACCAAACACTGACAACCTAGCCACCTTCAAGAACGCCACCCGCAAACACCACCAACTGATCCGATCCACCAAGAAATCAGCTTTCAAGGATCGACTTGACAACAATGCCCAAAACAGCAAGGAACTATTCAACATCGTCAAAGAATTCACTAACCCCTCCGCCGGCACTAACGACATCACCCCCTCCCGAGACCTCTGCAACTCCCTATCCTCATTCTTCCACAACAAAATCGCCGAAATACATAACAGCTTTGAAAACCAGTCCGAAGACCAGTCCACCCCACCCACCTCCGAACCAAAACCGCACTCTAACAACCTTTGCGCCTGGAACCCAATCGCCACCGAAGACACCATCCATTTTCAACAAAGCAGACTCCATCATCGCACCCCACCTCCGCGATGTCATCAACTGTTCCCTCAACTCCGCTACCTTCCCGGAAAACTGGAAACATGCCAAACTCAGCGCCCTTCTGAAGAAACCCTCGGCAGACCCAACTGAACTCAAGAACTACCGCCCCATCTCGCTCCTCCCATTCCCTGCCAAAGCCATCGAGAAAGCCGTCAACAGTCAGCTCGCCGCCTTCCTCGAATCCAACAAATCCCTCGACCCTTCACAGTCCGGCTTCCGAGCCAAACACAGCACCGAAACCGCCCTCATCGCAGCAACAGACGACATCCAAACACTACTGGACAACGGAGAAACAGTTGCTCTCATCTTACTTGACCTCTCCGCAGCCTTCGACACAGTCTGTCACAGCACCCTCATCAACGTCGGAATACAAGGAAAAGCATTGGACTGGATCATCTTGTTCCTCACCGGAAGAACCCAGAGAGTCCGCCTCCCCCCTTTCAAATCAGAGGCCACCGAAGTCATCTGCGGAGTACCACAAGGATCATCACTCAGTCCCACCCTCTTCAACGTATACATGAATCCCCTCGCACCCATTGCACGCCAACACAACCTCAACATCATCTCCTACGCAGACGACACCCAGCTGATCCTCTCCCTCACCAAAGACCCAAACACCGCCAAAACCAACTTACACGAAGGAATGAAAGAAGTAGCCGAGTGGATGAAGAACAGCCGTTTAAAACTAAACTCGGACAAAACAGAAGTCCTCATCTTAGGGCCATCCCCCTCTGCCTGGGACGACTCATGGTGGCCACCGGCCCTCGGAACCGCACCCATACCTACAGATCACGCACGTAACCTGGGCTTCATCCTAGACTCCTCCCTCTCGATGACCAGACAAGTCAATGCCGTCTCATCATCCTGCTTTAACATCCTACGAATGCTCAAAAAAATCTTCCATTGGATCCCCACCGAAACAAGAAAGACGGTCACCCACGCACTGGTCACAAGCCGACTGGACTACGGAAACACCCTTTACGCCGGAACCACAGCCAAACTACAGAAAAAACTCAAACGCATCCAAAACGCCTCAGCCAGACTCATATTGGACATCCCCGGCAAGCTCACATTTCCAGCCACCTGAAAGACCTCCATTGGCTCCCTGTCAACAAGAGAATAACGTTCCATCTCCTCATCCACGCACACAAAGCACTCTACGACCTAGGACCCGAATGCCTCAACACGCGTCTATCCTTCTACCACCCCCCAACAACTACGATCATCCAATCAAGCCCTCGCCGCAATTCCGCGCATCCACAGATCCACCATGGGGGGAAGATCCTTCTCCTACTTAGCGGCAAGGACCTGGAACTCTCTCCCCACCCACCTCCGCCTTACACAGAACCACCTCTCCTTCAGAAAGCAACTAAAAACGTGGATATTCGATAAGTAAAACACCACCCTCCCTCAAGCGCCTTGAGACCCTCTGGGTGAGTAGTGCGCTATACAAATGCCGAACTTGAACTTGAACTAGGCACTTTTTGGCGAACAGAGCATTCCTGGGCGAGTTCACTTCACTTGAACATGTCCTAACATTTTATGTTCACGCATGGGCTAAGCCTTACATACTGGCAGAGACGATTCGCGGCTCATGTTACAGCTTATTCTTTGCAGTTTAAGGTCCTTAATTTAATTGCGTGTCATCAAAGGAAAAAAAACAAGTGGGAGGGGTGAGGGAGTGCGCCCGCATGCGGGCAAACACTTGAGTGAGTGCTGCGCGCGCAGCAGAGCCCAAAGTGAAAGAAATCACGCTCCAGATGGTGCCTCAGGCGCAGAAAGCTGGCAGCTGTGCACGTTCACGCTCGCATGAACGCAAGCATTAGGCCAGCAAAAGCTGGTGGGAAGCACTTATAAAACTCACTTACTAAAAGTCGAGCAACAGCGCATGCGCTGCTGTAGGCTCAACCTAAAAAACGGGGGGCTAACCAAGTTAGGCAGTAGGCAAGTGACATCATGGTGCTTGACATCACAGTGTGTGATATTGCATGTGGCATCACAGGAAATTACAAAACAGGAAGTGGCATCACAAGAATTGACATCAGATGTTAACACCTCAGACATATGTTTAGCAGTTCTATCATGAGCACATTTGAGTGCATTACAAGATTTAACAAGTGAGGTTTGCATCAGGGTTGTGCCAAAAAGGTGAGGCAACTATGCCTCAAAAAAATTGACAGCAAGGAGAAATGTGGTTGTAAATCTGTTGTGCTTAACTGGTTGCAAAGACACCTTATACAGAGATGGGTATGCCAAGGGAATCTCAGGGAATAATAATAATGGTAAGATAACTCTGGCGGTTAATGCATTTGTATGCTATGAAAGAGATGTGACACCTACTACTTGTAACCATCACTGTCTTATGTAACACATCCTGTATTTTATTGTGTTTTTATCTAGGAACCTAAATCGATATTTCTATTTTATGCCCTTGTACGGTTATAATCAATAATATCCCTATAAAGGCATAAGAATCATATCCAGATTTAGTCGTAGCCCATGCAGTCACATTAAGCAAGGCTACTTCCCCGGACTCCTAGAAAGCACAACGAGTTCTCTAAACAAACCAAACCTCCAGCAACCTGGGAAATCCCCATTTGCTTTTGTTTTGATTTCGTCCTAGAACTCCTGTGAAGCACTGTAAGAACGGCCAGTTCTTAGTGACATCTTTATTGACGTCTTATGTCCAACCTTACGTCAAACCCGGCACCTTTCAGGTATAAATATACCAACGTTGCCTTAAGCAAACACACGGTGGTGGTTTTGGAGCAGAGCGGCTATCTACTTGCCCGAGAGCCCAGCTGATGCGAGAGCCCACGGACGCCGCCCCTCCCCTTTGACGCACTGCGAGAGATGCTGTCTTTTCTCCTGCTGAGAAATCCAGCTCCGGTGTTCTCAGCCGCCTAAGCGGGCTGCTGGGATATCGAGTCCTGAAAGAGAGATACCAGACCTCCTGCTTTCTATTACCCAGGTACGAAACTGACTAAACCCTTAAAGAGAATTCTTGAGTCAGATTCTTGGCAAAAACAAACTTAACTTAAACTGCTACTTACTTACTCCTTCCCACGTATTAGGCTTAGGTCAGGTACACAGGGGTAGGCGTAGTTAGAAGCACCAGTTGAGTACGTTAGTCAATGTATATATGTATGTATATATTTTATCTATTTTAAAGTATCATTTGGCTAAGAAACCATATCAATGCTTTTACAGTATTATTTTATAATCCTCCTTTTACTGTATGCACTTTACTATGAGTATTGCAATTGTGGCAATTCATTTCTCTTGCATGAGAAAGAAGACTGCTCAATAAAATAACACCTTTTATTGAAAACGCCCGTCTCTCTTTTCTCTGCACTCTGGTGAAACTAAGTACGCACGATTGACTGAGTAAAATAGCTGTCTATTGTTTTCACACGACTCTAGAGATACACTCTTATTCTGAGGGAGCAAAGTTGTCATCTTTTATGGTTGTCAGAAGCTAATCCCTTCTCGTCTACCCAGGGAGGTTAAACTCCTCCTCGCTTATTCGAGAAAGTTTCTAGTGACCTCTGAGCTAGCTGGCAAACCTTAAGTCTAATATAGTCAGTAGAGACCTAGTCGACTTCAGTCCTACGTCGACACTGCTGAATATATTATTCCAATGCGCAGAGCCTATTGGGAATATAGGAACTACACTACATGGCGCCCAACGTTTGGTAATGTTATGTTATGTTATGTTAATTGAATTTTTGAGCACACAGCTGCCCCAGCAAAGGGGCGTCCCGGCGCTATATCTGGAAAAGTATCATAACTAACAACACAGACAAAATAGGGGTAATTAATAAGACAGAGGGAAAAAGTAGGTTTTAACAGCCTTCCTGAAGGCCAAAAGGTCTTCTAAAGAGCGAATGTAGACAGGAAGTGCGTTCCACAATTTGGAGGCCAGCACCGTAAACGATCGGCCACCTAGTCTACATTTTTGGAAACGAGGAACAAGTGCCAGATTTTGGCCGGCAGAATGAAGGCTGCGCGAAGGGGTGTACGAAGTCAGGAGGTGCTGGAGGATGGTGGGAGTTTCAGTTTTAAGAATTTTAAATGCAAAACAAAGGGTCTTAAACTCTATGCGTCTAATTACTGGTAGCCAGTGCAATTTGAAGATTGTACTGCGGGCTGAGCAGAAGCACGGCAAGCCCACCAGGGCCCTGGCTGCTGCATTCTGCACCCGTTGGAGTTGCAGGACTTCCGCCTGGTTGGCGCCCAAAAACAGTGAGCTCGCGTAATCGAGCCTCGATAATACGCTAGCTTGAATCACCATCTGGCGAGTGGGGGCATCAAAAAATTTGAGGATAGGCCTCAAACCAACCAAAATGCCGAAGCACATGGATGCCACCTTCTTAGTATGGAACGAGAAGGTTAGTTTGGAATCCAACCAGACGCCAAGATTTTTAAGTTCGGAAACAGGTTTTGGGGGAGGTCCCAGCTCCTTAGGCCACCAGCTAGCACCCCACAGATCAGGATGTTTCCCCAATACCATCACCTCGGTTTTGAGGGCGTTGAGCTGTAAACAGTTGGCCGTAAGCCAACTAGCAACAGCCCTCAAGCCATCCGCAAAGTTCGATGCCAGTTGGTCAGAGTCCCCGTTGAGAGCCACCGCCAACTGGGTATCATCGGCGTATGATACCATTGTGAGACCCGAACTCTTCGCAACCTCCGCCAAAGATTGAACGTAGAGGTTGAAGAGAGTGGGGCTCAACGCCGAGCCCTGCGGGACTCCTTGGGTGATGGCATGATGCTTAGATCTAAACGGTGGCACTACAACCTGAAATGATCGTTCCGAAAGGAACGATTGAAAACAATCCAACGCCCTGCCTGTTATGCCTGCCTCACCAAGCCTTCGAATAAGAATGGTGTGGGATACAGTGTCAAAGGCGGCACTGAGGTCCAAGAGGACCAGTGCCGCCGTTTGACCTGCATCTAGTACAGAGCGGAGATGTTCAACCATGTATAGGAGTGCCGTCTCTGTACTATGTCCAGGTCTAAAACCATTCTGTGTAGGATCCAGTAGGTGCGCAGAAGCCAGATGTTTAGTTAAGATGTTATTCACATGGGCCTCTGTGATCTTTGCCACCCAGGGAAGGAGGGAGATAGGTCGATAACTCTCCGGCTTCAACGGATCCAATCCAGGTTTCTTTATGATGGGCATGACACAGGCAGCCTTCCAACTAGGTGGGACTGAACCGGTGGTGAGGGATTGCTCCACCAGATGGCGGATAGGAGGAAGGCAAAAGGACGCCGAGTCCAAAAACTGGGCCGCTCTCAAAGGGTCATCCGGTGAGCCAGACGTGACCTTGGCCGCTAGGAGATTAAACTCCTGTTCCGATGGTATAGGAAGAGAGGCCAGGCACTGAGAAGTACGCAATGTTAAGGTCGTACTGTCAGGGTCAACTTTGGGAAAAGAGCGATAGATGGCATTTACTTTTTCCACAAGAAGCTGGCTAACGACTCACAGTGGGCAAGGGAACAAATCTCCATAATAGGAAGTCTGTTCATTGTGAGCTCCTTCAAGACTTTGAAAACCAGTTTGGACGGATTAGAGCTCGCCTGGAACTCCCGTGCATAGTAGTCAGCTCGGGCCCGGCAGACAGCTCTATGGTATGTCTTTACCTTATCCAGGTAGCATACTTTTAGGTCTTTATCGTAATTCTTCCTCCATGCTCTTTCGGCTTGTCGGCAGGTAGCTTTAATACGCCTAAGTGCCTCCGAGTACCAGGGATTAGGCTGAGAAGATCGATTCCTACTCCAGCTGGCCGGGATTAATACGTCAAGCGCTTGAACAATCCAAGCGCAAAAGATGTTATACCCAGTTGCGACGTCATCCGTGTGAGCCAGAGGTGCAGTGATCAGAAGACGATGGAAGTCCTCCAATTTGAGCTTTTTCCAGGGTCGCCTGAAAGATGTTTTATCGGGCTTCCCAGTAGATCGTGTCACCATTGTGATAAAAAGCTCAATGAGGTGGTGATCACTCCATCCCATGGGTCTAGGGGGTGAGACCTCGGCCAGTTGAAGGTTAGTAAAGACCGGATCAAGAATATGACCGCCCTCATGGGTCGGATGATGGACCAGTTGGGGTAGCTGTACTGCTTCAAGGTCGTCCAGCAGACCTCTAACCACTGGTATCTCCATGGCATCGAAGTGTATATTAAGATCGCCGATGATGGTAATGTTGGAGGAGAACAGAGAGAGAGAGCTTTCCAGCTCAGGAAGAGCTTTCCTGAAAGCACAGTCACTCCCTGGAGGGCGGTATATCAGAAGACCCGACAGTGTTTGATTCTGACTAATGCTGATGAAAAAATGGGCGCACTCTGCGCCAACCAAGTCCATTGGCTTCCAGGTACAGGCTTTACAGGCGATAAATCTAACGCAAGACGTTAGAATAACTCAGTCGTGCTTTTTCACACAGACCCTTTTCCTGTAAAAACTCCAATCGACGTCTGGAGTGGGTAAAAGATTAAAATCCGCCGGAACTTAGTAGGAAGAGATTCCTGTGTATAGTTTTTGGTTTATTCAATGTTGAAGGATACAGTGTTCCAAAATATTGTGCACCTAATCTTTGTTTCCTTGAAACTTAATCTACATCAAAAACCTTATTACCAGTAAAATGGGGGAAAGTGAAGACGAAAGGGAGGCAGCTAGAATAGCAGCTCCACTCCTAGAGGATGACACAAGTCTCCTACAGACTGACCCGAATGCTATACTCATTCCGGTCAACATAAGAAAAACCATAACTCTTAAACTTATAGAAAACGGACTGACATCACGAGGTGGTACAGTCATATTCGTGGTAGAGGCCCATGAATATCGGCAGACATGGCATTCTATTCATGGATAAACTTTCCAGCAGCAAACGCTGTAACACACGAATTCCACTATTACAAAATAGAGAAACCCCCGGATGAATACACTCCTTTCGAGGAGGTTGAAATCATTAAAATACCAAGAGCACCTGCTCTGGTTTAAAGCGCCATAAAACATAATAATCACATCACCAGGCTCGGTCCACTAGGTATACCAGAAGCAACGGGGCCGGAACTATGCAACACACCCAGACTACGAAATATTGTCAAGCGAAGACACCTAGTTAAACTAAAAGAATTAACAAAGGCATACAGAGAATTAGTTCAATTGGCCAGGGAGGATATAAAGAATCTCCAGAAATTGAAGGAGACAGATATAGCAGACCAACCATTTGAACTTGCCAGAATCATAGAAAAATCCTATGAAGAACTAGGTAGAGATAGTTTGGGTGGGAACCCGGTAAAACCCCAACTAACTGAAAATCCTGAAAAGATATTTATTAAAAATAATCTAAACACTCCAAAAAAGAGCTGGGATGGAAATAAACAATCCACTCCCAAAGAAAAAATATTCCTGTCCAGAGGAAGGTCTCCTCAGCGTAAAGAGAGATCTCCAGGCCGAGAAGACAAGTCTCCCCAAAGGGAACCCTCTGAAAAAAGATACAACCTTAGAGATAGGAATAAAATAAGAAAACCAGACAGATATCAAGATGTTGATACATGTCCTTCTAGATCGTTCTCACTGAATCCTTCTCGATCTTCCTCACAGAAATCAGAAAGAAGAGGACGATCAGAACAAAGAGAAGAGCACGCCAAGTCCAAAGACAAGGAACCTGCTCATCAAAGTAAAAAATTACAATTTCCAAGAAAAAAGGTATCCAGCATTAAAATAATTAAAAATACCGAGGATACTGAGGACACAACTGAAAAACGGAGAGTGGGCCCAGACAATGCTAGACAGCGCAGCAGAAGTGACCATAGCTCGCAGGATCCTGATGAATCTTCTGGAGACAGTGGACACGAATGAATACATTCAGGTGGAAACTGCAGATACCAGAGTTAGCAAACCTCATAAAATATACTAAATAACATTGCGTATAGAGGGAGATAAGACTAGGAAAGTAAGGGGTCTGTTTTGGGATAATCTTTCAAAAGGCTATGACATCCTTTTAGCTGGGAAAAACTGGCCACCAGGGAGTCCCCTCATGGCGAAGAAATGATTATGCCTGCCTTCTCAAATCATATTCCAATTCATAAAAAATATACATATGCAAGAGAATGGGCAGTAGCCCAAGCTCCTGCATTATATAAAAATCATGTAGGATGGGATGAGGACTCTCCTCCTCACAAAATCCAGTTAAAATGTCAACCAACTGCACAAAGGCAGTACCCAATTAAGCAAGAAGCTAAAAAACAAGTCAGGGAGATATTAGATCAACTTGAATACCAAGGGGTGATTGAAACATGCACCTCTCAAATGAACAATCCTTTGTTTCCTGTCTCCAAGCCAGACGATTCATATCGTCTAGTCTTGGACTACAGACACCTTAACTCATGTTGCAAGACATTTGCAGTACAAAATTCACATAGTGCAGCACTAATGAATAACATCGTGCGCAAAAAATACAAAACGACATTAGACATCTCTAATGGATTCTTTTGTCAAAACATTGCACCTGAAAGCAGGTATTTGACCACTTTCTCAATAATGGGGTCACAGAAAATTTCTGTCGACTCCCACAGGGATTCAAGAATAGCCCAGGATTTTTCTCAGCAAGGGTAACAGAGTTACTACAAATTTATGATGATGAGGCATTATCTTATGTCGATGACATCTATCTCACAGATGATGACCTGGATACTCACTTGAAAAGAGTGAACACCATAATACTTGGGTTCGCAGCAGAGGGTTACAAATTCAACTTTAAAAAGTCAAGAATTGCCCATCTAACTGTCCTGTTTTTAGGATATGAATTATCAAGTGAAGGCAAAAGCCTAGCAGACAATTTTTTAGAGAAATGCGCTGTAATCCAAGCACCAAAAACGCTGAAGAACTTACAATCAATACAAGGTTTCCTGAATTTCGGAAGAACTTGCATTCTAAATTATGCAGAGAGGGTTAAACCTCTCTATGAATTAATAAAAGCTGATTTTAAACCAATCAATTGGACTCAAAAACACACAGAAATTTTGAGATCATTGCAAACAGAGATGTTAGCAAAAACAAAATTACAAACTCGCGAAAACACACGCAACCTTGTAATCCGAGTCATCCCAGGAAGATGCGGATTCACGTACCTGACCTCTAATGAGGGAGAAACTGTACCAATAGCATACAAATCACATTTGTACTCACAAGCTGAAAAAACATTCAGTCTTATGGAAAATATTGTAAATGCGGTTCAAACTGCTATAGCAAAAGAAAAAGCCCAAGCTCAAGGCAGAAGGATAACTGTTTTAACGGCAGAATCTGCCTTTGAGGCATTAACAAGCCCACGCAATTTGACTGCCGTGGCATTAGATCCAAAATGGATACAATGGGAAAATTCTCTTGCTACAGAAGACGTGAAATACTATTTTGACCCGAAAATGAAAAAAACTGAAGAATCTAAAATATGAAGAAGAATATCCTCGAAATTCTGCCTCTCGAACAGTACACATGTGTAATCTACATGGACAGATTTGCACAACATTACGATGTAGAGAAAAAATCCTACATCGCTGCGTGCGCGATTGTTAAAGGACGCTGGCGCAGTGGTAAATTCAGACCAAAAATCACAAAAACTGATTCACTGAGAAACTGTTCGGCTCAGCGAGCTGAAATCAGATCTTTAAAGATGGTGCTTGAAAATAACGATCGTGAATTCCCGACACTAATTGTGTGCGATTCGCATTACTGTGCCAAATCTTACAATAATGACATGCAGAACTGGGTTCAAAACAATTACAAAGATGACACAGGTGCCACAATAAAGCATAAAACGCTTTGGGAACAGGTAGTTCTTTTGCAGAAAGAACTACGAAAGACTCACGTGATACATACACTGAGTCATCAGCGTGATGGCGTTCACGTTGCAGGGAATTTATTGGCTAACAGAGCCACAGCGGAAGCAGCTCAACCGGCTTCCGTAGCCACAAAAAAGCATTCAGAAAAATACATAGACGGGGAAACCTTGCTGGCGGTAAAAACGCCTTCAAAAGGCGACTGTGCAGCACTTCCCGTAAACTATCCACTCAATTATACATACATAATTGATGCAAACTCCGTTCCTTTTTCTCGAATCCCTGGAGTGGGTGATAGAGTAATTGCAAACACGAACAGGAGAGTGTTCTTAATAGCGGACGCGCACATGGGAATGGGTCTAAGGCACCAAGAGATCAAGGAATCTCTGAAAGAATTACAATCAGAATACTGGTGGCCGGGGATGAGCCTGCAACATTACAAATTTGCAATGAGCTGTCCAAACTGCAACAGAGATCGCAATAGCGAACCAACCGGAGTATTGCCATGGCCCATTTTGTAGTTAGCATAATGCTATCTATACGTAAAATCTAGCGTCCCATTAATTTCTTTTTAAGACTAGATTCACTAAAATGTAGACACCAGCGCTCGGCTGACGCCAGAACTGTTATAAAAGATTTGCGAGTATTTATCGGCACATACGCAATTGGCATGCTACATTCTGACCAGGGTACTGCTTTTAGCTCTAGGGCTTATAAGGAGGCCATGACCAGCATGGGCCTTGCATTGCGGTACTCTTGTCCCTTCCATCCTGAGGGAAATGCGGTAGTGGAAAGAAAAAACCGGGACATAAAGCAATCTATAACGGCGAGGGTATTAGGTTCGGGTGATGGGTGGGTCCAACATTTAACAAGTGTCCAACATAATCTTAATAATCTGCCAAGAAATTCTCTAAAAGGTTTCAGTCCATACGAACTATTGTTCGGTACTAGAATGCCTATTCAGGACTTAGATAGTCAGACTTCAGTGGTAGAAGAAAAATGCTTTGATATCAAAGATCGCTTGGCTGTTTTATAGGACTTAAATGAAACAAGAAAAGGCCTGAGCAACATAAAGTTAAAACAGCAGCCAACAGCCACTGAAGATAAACCACCTGTCCCAGCAAGGTCTGTCTGGATTCCAAAGATTGGGGATCTGGTCAGAGAGAAGATCGCGGTGAATAAGGAATTTGGGTCTTCTTACAGAAAAGAAGTAACTGTCTTAGCTGTCAACGGAACAAGATCAGTTGTACTACCGCCCCTTGCTGGTAAAAAGAAGAACCGAGTTGTATCTATCGACCTGGTAAAACCACAATCATGTGGCCAATAATAAGTAGTAGGCCCAGTGGACTCTCAAGAAATAGCAGAGTACCAAAGTTTGCTACAATACAAGAGGTTCAAACTGAGAGACTAATCACATTTGATAAACCTACAGTAAATAAAAAAGGACTATGCACCAATGACATGGAACTTGTGCCTCTTGAAACCCAAATTGTAACAGTTCGTCAAGAAACACCTGTCTACAACGATGTAGCCTCAGACTATGCTAATGAAAGAAAAAATGTAAAAGCAAAGGAAAATTCTGAAGCAATTCCAACAATTGACAGAACTGCATCTGGCTACTTCATCAATTTCAATAATTTTTCTGAAGATCCAAGCGAACCTGAAGAAACGCCAGCAACAAAAACTTTTAAAGACAAAGTAACTGAACTCTTTCATCAACTCAAAGAAACCTATCTGATTTATCCATAGATTGAATTTTGGATTGTGTTAGGTGTACTTTTCCTCCTGCTTTGGCTCATCATGGTTCTTTGTTTGGGAAAATTCATTGAGGGAAAATACAGTACAATGGACACAGCAAGTCAGAACATCAACTTGGTCCTAAATCCACACAAGTCATCTCACATCGAGAAAAGAGAACTATCATCAGTGAATGTCACAGCCATTCCCATACCCGGTGGGGTAGCCTGGGATAAAACAGATTACGAAATCTATAGCCCGGTCGAGCTCTTGAAATATCCACAACAGTTTAAAGTTTCATTAAGTGACTTTGTAAAACCGAGCACATTCTCTGATGATTGGGACTTTGAAAGTATTAACGATGTGATGTTAGATTTAGTTATGTCAGCAAAATTTACAGAACATGATTACTTACAGGGTTCATCTAATTATGGAGAAATGTACTGCTACAATCACTTTGCACACCATTATTTGCATAAATCTGCTCAACCTAGAAATGTTTTTAATTATAATCAATGGGAACATTGTGCAACTCCACCAAAAGGCAGTTTGAAAACATTTTACGAGAAATTCCCATACTTCTCAGGGTTTAACACAAGTGATGCAGACACGTTTTACTTCAAACTGTTAAATAAGACAGGGGTGAAAACAATGCTGACAAACACTAAATTAATCTATTCGGAAACATTTTATGAAAAAATGACTACATTTGGTTTTGATTTTTGGAAAAACAACATTGAAACAAAAACCATCTGGGGTACCAAAAATTGGCAGGTCCAAGGTTTAGAAGCATTATTTAGAGCCTGCATGATCCCAGAACAAATTATATTATTGAATGACACTATTCAACAGACAACCTGTCTTGGCCTAGCCAAAATTAAAGACTTAAACAAACCGTCTATTCCAAAGCCAACACCTGATAGTAATAGCACTACAGATGTTGAGATAGACGTATCCCACATTTTTCACCAAAACAGAACACATGCTGATTGGAAAAAATGGTTGATCTGGCCCACAGACACAAATAACTGTCAAGATAGATTCCTGAACAAAATACAGGGGTTCAAATTGACCAGGCCAGACCCTAGATACTCCCAGAGACAACATCCAGGGATAGTTAAAACATACAGTGTAGGGAAACTCTGCCTCGAATGGCTACAGAAATCCACACTGGCAGAAATTAAGCAACACTTGACTTTACTTAAAGACGGTGCTGACTTGCATGATTTCATAATGGGACCACGCAAACAGCGTCAAAAACATTTTATAGCGGCCGGTATATACGCTGCATACAACGAAGCTTGGAAAGTAACTCAAATTGAGACAGCAGAAAAAATACGAGAAATTGATCGTATTAATTTGGAAAAATCACTTTCTGTTGTGGACAATGGGTTAATGACTCCAGAATATATTCACTGGACAGTATTGTATCATCTGCTATTGATATAATAGAGCAGGACTTACTAATGTTACAGCACGGTCAGTCCCAATTACGTTCTATTGTACAGCTTGGCTGGACGTTGCAAAATCTGCGTTCAGGCTACGTGCCATGGCGTTTAATCAACACTGCGTCATTATTTTCTATCTTTAACCTTACTGATAAACAAATCAGTTTGGCACAAAAAGGAGCAGACTATACGATTCTGAGCATTGAAAAACTTGAGAGATTACCGTTGACAATGTCAGAAAGACCTGTCATTGAATGGATAATACACGGAATAATTACAATTCCGATAACGACTTTCCAATTTAAATACTGCCAAGAGTATATACCAGTGGGCCAGTATGAAAGGTTGGGTAAAGGGTATATCAAGTCATCATGAAAATTACCTTATACACACACATGTTACAGTGAAAAGAAAAGAAATGTATTTCTTAGTGGCAACAATTGTAAAAGATCACTGGGCGGTACACTACTTTGTCAAGGTATTAACTTGCATGGGGCGTGCGAAGGATCTTCAAATAACCTTTCATGTCACCTGCACGGCACTCCTGCAACACAGATAGAGCCATTCTTTAAACAACTCTCTAACGGGAGCTATATTTTAATAAATGACCACAGCTGTTGTGGCATGGTGCCCGGGAAAGCCTATCTCATAAGCGTTAGTTCCATGGTCACTTGCTGTATGCAAGTATTGTACCCAAACAACACACCAGATATGGAGGCCGCAATATGGCCTCGTTTGAATATCTCTTCTATTCGAATTGATACTTTAAGCAGAATGAAGTCTATTCTTTTACAGACGACTGTGCCTTTGACCTCGTCCAAAGAAACGTATGATCTGCAGGTCGCAAGGACAACGGCAGAGATACATACCCTTTTAATAACAAATTTCCCCGTGCATTTCGTAGAAATGCTAAGCCAACTTTTAAACATGTCTGATACCAGTGGCATCGCACATGTATTTAAGACAATTTTTTCGGGACTGTTAACACCCTTCGAAGCAGTTCTGGGCATCTTTCCCAATTTTGTCCATTCTGTCTTTGGCGGCCTACCACTACTTTTGGGACTCGTAGCAGGAATTTTATTTTTGATCCTTCTGCTCCGATATGGCAAGCCAAGTCGCAGACAAAACTCCAGCAACGATGGAAGAAACGATCCTGGCTATACACTATCGGGACTGCATAACTAAAGTCCTTAGATTAGCCCGGCTAAGAGATCTGAATATGACCTGGTTTCTTTCATTCAGACCCATCTGGCAGAATTGCATCTTACCTGTGCTTCGATGTATGCTATGCGGAGAAGAATGCGTGTTGGACGTCTGTCTTACACTACCATCAGCAGTACCATTGGATACAGATACTTTGCTAAGTCCTGTAACGGCTCATGCATCGTGTTGTCCCCAGCGGCTACCCATTCTGATGACAGCATTCGTTGAGACTTCACCACTACGATTAGGTGGGAGTGAAGTACGAGATGAGAGCAGCATCGCCCAGGTCCGACCTTCTGTTAGCATTGCTGATCCTGACATCGATGATAGCAATCATTCTCACGACTGCACAGTTGTGGCATTTTCAAACCTGGTCGAAATTTCACCTGAAGCGGTAGACCACTTTTTTGAGAGTCTGTCTGAAATGATGTTCTCCCCTGAACAGAAAGAATAACTTTTTAAGCAACAAGCACACAGCGTTCCCTGAACTCTGAATTCGGCCTTCGGGTTTGATAAACAAAAGTTACTGAAAACATTTGGAACTAAACATTTTTTTCCCTTGAAGCGAAATTATTTTTTACCCGTTCCAAAATATTTACCTTTTTCAGGCACTTGTACTCTGCTTAAAGTAGAACTATTCTTAGAGAACAGAGCTTCTATTTTTAGGAACTTTAGAGACGATATATTACCTCAGCCTCTAGCACATTTACAGCAACTGTATTTATATGTGATGGAAGCCATTTCATGTGTCAATTTCGCAAATCATTCAGCTGATATATATATGCATCCTTTTTACCTGAATGATTACACTGCTTGAAAAGCGTACAGTACCAATAATCATTTTCGTGTATTTCGCATACACCATTTCGAATGCAAAAAAATTATTTTGGGGTGGGTTGGAATACACATGCACCTTGAAATGTTTACTATTGCTTAGTTTTAGTAATGATGGACATTAGATCGTGGAGTGGGTATTGTGTTTTTATCTAGGAACCTAAATCGATATTTCTATTTTATGCCCTTGTACGGTTATAATCAATAATATCCCTATAAAGGCATAGGAATCATATCCAGATTTAGTCATAGCCCATGCAGTCACATTAAGCAAGGCTACTTCCCCGGACTCCTAGAAAGCACAACGAGTTCTCTAAACAAACCAAACCTCCAGCAACCTGGGAAATCCCCATTTGCTTTTGTTTTGATTTCGTCCTAGAACTCCTGTGAAGCACTGTAAGAACGGCCAGTTCTTAGTGACATCTTTATTGACGTCTTATCTCCAACCTTACGTCAAACCCGGCACCTTTCAGGTATACATATACCAACGTTGCCTTAAGCAAACACACGGTGGTGGTTTTGGAGCAGAGCGGCTATCTACTTTCCCGAGGGCCCAGCTGATGCGAGAGCCCACGGACACCGCCCCTCCCCTTTGACGCACTGCGAGAGATGCTGTCTTTTCTCCTGCTGAGAAATCCAGCTCCGGTGTTCTCAGCCGCCTAAGCGGGCTGCTGGGATATCGAGTCCTGAAAGAGAGATACCAGACCTCCTGCTTTCTATTACCCAGGTACGAAATTGACTAAACCCTTAAAGAGAATTCTTGAGTTAGATTCTTGGCAAAAACGAACTTAACTTAAACTGCTACTTACTTACTCCTTCCCACGTATTAGGCTTAGGTCAGGTACACAGGGGTAGGCGTATTTAGAAGCACCAGTTGAGTACGTTAGTCAATGTATATATGTATGTATATATTTGATCTATTTTAAAGTATCATATGGCTAAGAAACCATATCAATGCTTTTACAGTATTATTTTATAATCCTCCTTTTACTGTACACACTTTACTTTACTATGAGTATTGCAATTGTGGCAATTCATTTCTCTTGCATGAGAAAGAAGACTGCTCAGTAAAATAATACCTTTTATTAAAAACGCCCGTCTCTCTTTTCTCTGCACTCTGGTGAAACTAAGTACGCACGATTGACTGAGTGAAATAGCTGTGTATTGTTTTCACACGACTCTAGAGATACACTCTTATTCTGAGGGAGCAAAGTTGTCATCTTTTATGGTTGTCAGAAGCTAATCCCTTCTTGTCTACCCAGGGAGGTTAAACTCCTCCTCGCTTATTCGAGAAAGTTTCTAGTGACCTCTGAGCTAGCTGGCAAACCTTAAGTCTAATATAGTCAGTAGAGACCTAGTCGACCTCAGTCCTATGTCTACACTGCTGAATATATTATTCCAATGCACAGAGCCTATTGGGAATATAGGAACTACACTACAATTTGATTTACACACATGATTTATTGTCAAAGTATATTGTTTGTGTGTGATGTAAAGCACTCCGACACCCTGCATTGGCATGAGTAGCACTATAAAAGAAATAAAGCAAAACAGTGGTATTTAAAATACACACGGAAGAATGGGATTCCCTAATAACAAACAATGATATCTGCCTCTTTCAAGAGACATGGGCGAGGGAGCCGGTCCTTAAAACTGGCTATGCCATATTTGAAATTCATGCTACCTGGAATGGCAAGGGGAGGCCCTCGGGTGGTTTGGCGGTGTGGATAGCATCTCATATTGGCTGCAAAGCGGAAATTATAGCTACGTCTTCTCAAGACATCCAGTGCGTTTTACTAAACTGGAAGGGCGCCCCTAAGTTAGCAATAATAAATGTTTATTCCCGCCCAGTAGGACCAACGGCGGAGTCCACCACATTAGAAGATCTTGCGTCCTTTTTGGGCCAGTTGCCGACAGACATTAAGGTGGTAATGGGCGGTGATTTTAACTGCCACTTCGAGCCCTTAGAGGGCTTGAGGGAAGGGCCCTCACTACAGAAGACGATTTCTGGGGTATACCAGTGTGTCACTCGCCCCATCCTAGATCCTGGTCTCCACTTGCGGTCCAAATCTTGTCATTAACTCTTAATTTTGTGTTAAGAGCTTGTAACGGACGCACTCCTTCAGACACCCCTTCCAAGTGCACATTTAATAGACCCAATCACGAGTCACGACTGGACTACATTTTTGTTGATACCAGCCTATGGCCAAAGGTGGAGGATTTTAGTATAATCCCCCGTACTGATAGCGACCATAATGCTCTCTTAGTCTTCCTGGCATATCTTCCCGAACCTGTAGGACCCCCTCCCCCAGAGGAAAGAGATGAACGGGGAAATCTGGTACTAACTTCAAACAGGCGTAGGGTGAGATGGCAGAAATTTTCCAAATCGGAAGAAAATATTGGGAAAATTTATAATCTGGTGCTGCCCAAATTTGAGGCCTTGGAAGAACTAATTAGTCTATCTAGTACCCAGGTCTTGCAGAAAACCCTACCCTCTATTCACGAAGACTTAGTGGGAGCATTGGGAGAGGTCCTCTATCCAGAGGTGCCTAAGCCCAAGCACAAGACTAGAACATCTACTTGGTATAACTCTGACTGCAGAAAGGCCAAAGCTGACCTTATCAATGCAATCAAAGAGGGTCTACCCCGGACCAGGGTGTCCACTTTGCGGCGACAGTACAAAGACACTATGGCTCGCGTGAGGTCAGATTGGGACTGGGACAGATGGCAGGACCTTTCAGCAGCCCTAATAACTAAGGACTCAAGAAGATTTTGGTCCTTAGTTACTACTGGCTCAGGGGAACCCAAAGCTGCAGTTGAACCCAATATAGCAGCACAAATATGGGAAGATCACTTCGGGAAACTCTATGCAGATGTCCTTGAGAATACTGATGCCACAGTTGCAACACTCCTCTCCCTCCCTGGAGATACTTTGGAGTTCACGCTAGGGGAAGTGGCAAGCGCAATAGATGGCTTAGCGATGGGTAAGGCCCCCGGCCTTGATAAATTACCTGGTGACCTTTTTAGGTCCCATCCAGAGATCTGGGCGCCCTACCTTCACATCCTTTTTAACTCACTTGCACGTGGTATGGCGATCCCCTGCACTTGGCTGGGGGCAGAGATAGTCCCTATCTTCAAGAAGGGCTGTCCCCTGCTCCCATCCAACTACATGCCGATCAGCCTGATAGATGTCCCCCAGAAGATCTATTCGCGACTCTTACTGGACCAACTGATGGACTGGATGGAGGAAAATGAAATCTTAAGTCCTCTCCAGGCTGGCTTTAGGAAAAATACGTCCACCATGGATCAAATCTTCCGCCTAGTTCTCCTCTTCTGGAAAACGGTGACCATCGAGGGCGGGATATTGTACATGGTGTTCGTGGACCTAAAGTCAGCATTCGATCTGGTACCGCGAGGAAAGCTCTGGGAGGTCCTGAAGGAGATGGGAGTGCCCACTAATCTACTCCAGGCTATAATTAGACTGCACCAGGGCAACTTCGCCCAGGTACGCTGTGGGCGGGGCGGAGCACTGACAAATAGGTTTCCTGTTTCCCGGGGGGTCAGGCAGGGCTGCGTCCTTGCCCCTACTCTTTTCTGCCTATATGTGAACAGCGTCATCTCACACTTAGCTAATGTTGGGGATAATGACGCCCCAGTCTTGGCAGGCAGGAGGGTACCAGCAATCATGTTTGCTGATGATACCCTCCTGCTTTCCAAATCACCCATGGGAATCCAGAGAATCCTTGATGGCTTCGATCTCTTCTGTAGGCAGTATGGCCTTGAGATAAACGCAGGGAAGACCAAATACATGATTTTTAACCCCTCCTCTACAACCAGACCTAACCCATCCCTAAATTCTACGGTCCTAGAGAGGGTTAAAACATTTCAGTATTTGGGTGTAACCCTCCAAGAGAACCTCTTATGGGGCCCACAGATCGCAAGCTCGCGATTAAGGCTCTCTCAACTCTCTGGGGCTATTTTAAAGGTTACTAACACCTCAACATATAAACCTATAGCTCCTGCAGTTGAGATGTATAAAGTGCAAGTGAAACCTGCCGCACTTTATGGTAGCGAGCTATGGGGGCACCAAGCGGCCACTGAGTTGGTAAGTGCCGAAAATAGCTTTATGAGGCGTCTTTTGGCCCTCCCAACTGCAACTCCCCTGCTTCCCTTACGTCTTGACCTGGGTTTACCTTCCATCAGGGAGGATCTTAAATCCAAACCCATAAGATTTTGGCATAGACTCTGGTCAACAAAGGAGCTTAGTCACTATAGGCAAGATCTTGTACATGTTATGAACCTAAACCACAATGACAAGATCCCCTGGCTAGCCTTTGTTAAAAAAGAATTGTTTAGGCTTGGTTTTAACGAGCTGTGGGTGACTCCAGAAATTGGTTGTAATAAGGTCTCCAGGAAAAGACTAGTGGAAGTATACAAGGAACAAAATCTTGCATCCCACATGACTGCACTTAACATCGGCACCTTAACCCACTGTTTTACTCAATCCAAAAACTCTTACAAATTTGAAACTTTTCTGGATTTTATTTATCCGATCATGGCAAGGAAGCTGTTTATACAGTGGCGGTTTGGCTCCCTACCTATTAAATCCTTCACTAGTAAATGGACCAATGGAGGGGATAAATTATGCCCTGGCTGCAACCTGTGTGATGAGGAGGAAATCCATGTTCTGATTTTTTGCCCCACCTATAAATCCCCAAGGAAATATTGGTTGGTGCCCTTATGCAGGAACATGGCCATAAGGAACTGTTTGACATCCTACAGAATATTGAAATCTGACCCCTCCCCCCACATTGTTTTTGCAGTTTCAAAATTTCTCCTTGCCATGTGGCGTATTAGGTCCAAGTTGATTAAGGATAAACCAACATAGAATGAATGTCCTTGCCATTGCCCCACTGTAACCTATGGCTTCCGTTGGTAAATGCCTTTTATTATATTGTCTATTCTATTTCCATTACATGAACTGTGCTGTTCCCTGTTTATGTATTTTATCTATTCGATTTTTTTAATGTTACTTGTAATTGTTCACATCAAATGATGATTTTAATATTGTTATATGTATTTGCATGTATCTTTTATGGTCTAAATGGCCGAAATAAAGATTTTTGGATTTATTTATTTTTTATTTATTTTATATGCTTATAAAGCGCCAGACTAGACCCCCGAAGGGGTATCTCCGCGCTATAACTGCAGATGGAAGTGAGAATAAAAAGTGTATCCGGAAGTAAAATGACCATTAATAGCTGGGAAACAGGTAGGTTTTTAGATTTTTTCTAAACATCATATGGTTGGTGATGGACCTCAGTTCAAGCGGCAATGAGTTCCATAGTGTGGGTCCGGTGTGAGCCAGTGCATGGCCACCTTGCCTGGTTTTCTTAATTCTGGGTATTTTAAGTAGTTGCTGATTACTGGAACGCAAAGAGCGTCCTGGGATGTAGGGCTGAAAGATGTCAATGAAATACTAAGGGCCCATCCCTGTTAGGCTCTTGTGTATAGTACACAGGGTCTTGAACTGAACTCGCTTCTTCACAGGAAGCCAGTGAAGTTGAGTCAGTAGGGGGCAGGATGGTGTCCTAGGTGGGACATTCATGACAATCCTTGCTGCAGTGTTTTGAATAACCTGCAATTTCTTGAGTTGCTCCTCGTTGGCTCCATGGAGCAATCCATTGCAGTAGTCTACCCTACTGATAACAAGAGCCTGCACCAGGGTTTTTCTGTGGTAGTCCGGAAGATAGGGGAAGACACGTCTTAGCATCCCTATAGCCCGGAAACAGGTGCCGGCTACTTGATTGACGTGATCCTTGAAAGTGAGTTGTTGGTCAAATAATACTCCCAAGTTTCTGACCTTGCTTTTGGGGGTGGGGACAGGACCCAGTTCTTGGGGCCACCAGTCCGATGACCAATGTGCCATCGCTTGACCGAACAACATAACTTCGGTTTTCCCGACATTACACTGCAGACAGTTTGATGACATCCAGTCTGCAATGGCTCTCATGCCATCTGCAAAAGATCTTTTTATTGCAGGTGTGAGATTTTTAAAGGGAAAGAGGAGTTGAGTGTCGTCAGCGTACGACACGGGGGTGAACCCGAAAGATCTTGCTAGGTTGGCAAGGGGGGCCACATATATGTTGAAGAGTGTGGGGCTCAAACAGGAGCCCTGTGGCACTCCCTTATTGAGCTCCCTGTGGGTGGATTTATGGGAGCCCAGCCTAACCTCTTGGAAACGCCCAGACAGGAAACTCTCCAACCACGCCAAAGCCTCTCCCTCTATTCCCACCTCCTTTAGGCGATGGAGAAGCACCTTGTGAGACACCGTATCAAAAGCGGCGGAGAGATCCAACAGCACCAGAATCATAGAGCAACCATCATCCAGTGCCATTTTGATGTTATTGGTCACTGTTTGAAGTGCTGATTCTGTGCTGTGGTTCGGCCTGAACCCAGATTGAGAGTGGTCCAGGCCTTCCGTCGCTTCAAGGTGTTGGGAGAGATAGGTGTTCACGTGCTTCTCCGTGATCTTGCCCAAGTAAGGTAGGAGAGAGATGGGACGTAGGTTGGATAGGTCTGTCCAGGGAGATGATGCCTTTTTTCTTATCGGGTTCACCACTGCCTTTTTCCAGTCTGCCGGGACCTGGCCTGCCCTGAGGGAGATGTTGACCATTTCAAGTATATGGGGACCTAATAAAGGGATCAAAGGACCAACCATTTTAGCTGGAACGAGGTCATTGGGGGATCCTGTTTTTATATGGTTGCAGAGAGTAAGAAGCTCTGTGTGATTAATGGAAGGGAAAAACGTCAGAGAGGGTTTATTATCTATGGTAGGGGTTGTGGTGGAGCAAATTTTGGTTTTATTTTTGCTGATATTGTTGGCTGCTACTATTTTTTCATAGATGATGTTGATTTTGTCTTAAAAAAACTACGAGACTTTGTCGCACAGATCCTGCGAGAAGTCATCAGAGCTTTCACAAGCCGTAGGCTTTATGAAGTTTTGCAGAATATTAAAGAGTTCCTTAGGGCTGTTGCCTGCTTCTGCTATTTGTTGTGTTAATTGTTGTTTTCTCGCCAACTTTATATTTTTGTAGTATTCTGATTGAGCATTTAGAAAAGTTATTCGTCTATTTTCGGATTTTGTTTTCCTCCAGGCTTTCTCAGCACGTCTGCATTTTTGTTTCTCTGCTCTCAATTCCTTTGTATACCATTTGTCTTGTTTTGACACTGGATGTTGTTTATGTCTTTTTAGGGGAGCTATAGTGTCGATGGCTTTTTTGATAGATTCATTCAGCTTGGCTAAAGCTATATCTGCTGTATCAGATTCCAGAAAGTTGGGATCTGTCCATGCTTCTTGAGCTGTGTTGGCATTAACTTTATGCCATTTACGTCTCCAGGAGGGAGGGGAGGGAGCATTCTTTGTGGGCCTCGCAGGGGTTGTTAGCGTGAATTCCAACAAAGAGTGATCTGTCCACGATATACTTTTAGCCAGGGAACAATTTATTTTGGTGGAATTGGAGAAAATTAGATCAAGCATGTGTCCTCCTATATGAGTAGGTCCATGATTTTTTTTGGATTGGATTGGAATTGTTATTTCTCTGAACAGTGGGGCAGGCCAACACTTCTGACATTCTTACAGTGCATGCCAATCTCTTATAAACAGGGGCTGAACAAAGTTAAAAGCATGCCTCTCTTAAGTATCTGTGAAGTGTTAAACTGTGTGCGTTTGTTTGCCCTCCATTGCATTTTCTTGTAAGGCTCCAGATAGCTCCCAGCCAGGATACTCAAACAAAAGGAGACCTTTGTTTTGGGCCAGCTGGAATTTAAAATAAGAAAGCTGCCTCTCTGCCTGCATGCAGCTGCTTGGAATGAAAGCTGACAACGTGCAGGTGCTGCTGAAAGTGAATTCAGATTACTTTAATGGGGCACAACTTCTTGGCAGGGTGGACAGTGTCAAGCGTGTGAAAATAGTGGGTGGACGCCACCTACTGCGTGTACCCCCTGACTTGTGCCTTGACAGGAACTGAATAAAACTCTACTTACCTTTCACCCTCAGCAACACAGGGTCAGATTGGCCTATAAGACCAATCTGGCAGTGCCCGATGGGCTGATCTGACGGGTCAGTGTGCCAGCCGTTTTCTTTGTTTGTGGGACTGTTTATGGTCTGCTGGCCTGGTTTTTCCTGTTAATTTCTTTAATATTAAAACAATCATCACCTCCAGCAAGCACAAATGCATGCAGTGTCCCATACCTTGCAAAACACTTATACAGCGTGAGCCCGATTCGCAAAGGGCCTTGGCACACATGGCGAAGACCCGCTAGTCATGGCAGGGACCCCACACTCGTGGTGGATCTCCGCAATCAGAAACTGCAGTGCAGATGTCCTAACACATGAGTGCAGACCCTCACCACGACTGCGGGCCTCCTCCATCAGTCTGGAGGCCCTTTCTGAATCAGGCCCAGTGTCTTTACAAGTTTAAAATTGCCTGAAATTGACAATGTGGACCTTTTTTCTTTAGCTATCTGATTAGCTAATTTAGGCCATTTTTCATTTGATGTCAGGGCCTATTTACTGTCCTTGTCCGACCTTGTGGAGAACTATTGAACAGCTTCTGGTTCGCAAGGAGAAGAGCATTAAAATCTAACAAACATGTTTTGTTAAACAAAAAAAAACAAAGTAAAAAAAACATAATTCGAGGGCGTGGCCAGGTAAGTACCAAGAATACATGTCTTTCTTGAGCTCTGCCCGTTGAGCTTCCGCAACACCATCCCATGCCTGCACAGCAGGTGAGGGTGCAGGGCGCCAAAGAGCACAACCCGCATAGAGGACGGCTGCGGGATCAGCAGACTGTCTGTATGTAACAGGATGGTGGTATCTGACAAACTTACACTGCAGATGGAACCTGAGCCGCCATCCAAGATGGCACCCATGCTACAAGCCTGATCACACCGCAAGAAACTTTGGTCTGGGCCGCCTGGACTCTTGTGGGGACTTGGCCCCTACAGCACTATGACCCGGGCTCCAGGAGACATATGTGGCGCTTAAGGGGTCCACCTCGACCTGAAAAAAGGTTCGGATCAGGCAGTCTGGACTCGTGGGGGAACTGAACTCCAGAGCATTTTATTGGCCGTCGCCACAAGAAGTAAAGTGGGCTTGCGGGGTGCTCTGAGCTCTGCTGCAACAGAGATAGGGCAAAGCTGGAGTTCAGCCTACCGGACCAGCTGCTGCACACCTGAGGGGGCCAGAGCCCACTCTGCAGATGAGGTGCCCCTCCCGACCTGGATATCCTCAGGAGCCTTACTTTATCGTTGTCCCAGAGTCCTCATGGGGCCCGGACCGCAGCTGCCTACTGCACCACGGCCTCTTTGATGGGAGAAATTCACTGATACCGGGTGCTCAGCTACAGGCGTCCGCATAAGCGGATAGGGTGACACCTTCAGTCAGTTTACCTGATGCAAAGGCAACTCTAGACCCCTTGCCCCACTCCGTCTGATATGTGGCTGGCAGTTGTAGGGGCTTTTTTGGGCCTGTCATCCTGCAATCCTGGCCAGTGCCACATCCAAATACAAGTCATTCAGAACTTCTTCTATGCATAAAAATCGCAGACTCAGATGCCAGAGAGGGGGCAGACCTAGGAGAATGAGGCAGAGGCCCTTTGAATGGCCTTCTGACCTCCCAAGATGGCAACTTGTGTAAGCCTGTGTAAGCTGGTGCTTGCATCACTTACGAGAGATATAGGTTCACTATATCTATATATATCACTACACTTAAAAATGTATAAGTCACTCCTTTAGCAGGCCTTAACAATCCTGCAGGCAGGGTGCTGGGTTTTACTTGAGAGGGTGCTCCTGCATGAGCAGGGCCCCTCTGTAGTCTTCGGACACCAAACATATAGGTAGAGGTGCATTATAACCTCACGGTAAATGCTATCTTGAAAATGACTGCAATGAAGTATGTTGTGTTTGGTGTCAAACACCTTGGAATCACACCTCCATACCAGTAACTGGTGTTTGAGGTATGATTCCACCCCTCAGAACCGAGGTTCTTGGGGTACCTAAGTCTACTGGTACCAACTTTCTCGAGCCTTACAGCACAAAATGGATGCTGCCAGCTACAGACACGCGTCTGCCCTCCTGCTTCTGAGCCAAGCTCGAGTAGAGGAAGGTCGGACAATAGGTATGCTGTCAATGGGAGGTGTGACCACCTCCCAGACTGGATTTAGTGTATTGGGGCTGGGTGGGTTCACGGTCTCCATGCCAGAAAGTATGCACAAGGGGCACATTTGGAATCCCTGTGCATAGTCCAGCTCAGACCAGTTTTGGGAGCCATTTGCTCCTGCTCTGGTGTGAAACTGGACAAAGGGCATGGGTGTAGCCACCCCTCTGTCCTGTCCCTCCCCTGGGAGGGTCCCTAGACTCTGTCCAACCCTTTCTCGTGGGTATAAAATGGGTTACCTAGCTACAGGACATTAGATTTTACATGGATAAGATTCTGCAAGAAGATACCGCTACACTTAGACCGTCTGGACACTCTGTACTTCGCTGGACCTCCATTGGGCTCGACTTCGTCTTCCCTTGCTGTCCCCAGTCTCAACACTGTCCGGGATCCATAAAGGCTCCGTGCTGGACCCTGTGGACCTCCAAGACAAAAGAAGAATCTCCCTTGGGGTCAAGGAGTCACTCCCCTGCAAATGCAGGCACCATAACACATCTGACCAGTTTTCTGATCCTGAGCTCCTGTGGACTCCGAAGGCTCCAGCTACACAGGAGGTGGGTTTCTGAAGGTCTGAGGTTGAGCTGCCCTCTCTCTGAATTTGAGGCGGGTATCCCTTGTGGGGACCGTATACCCATACCCCTATGCACTGCGTTCATTTGCAGCTGCACATGCTTGTTGTCGTGTAACAATTCTGTTCATTGGGCAATTTGTAGCCCTGACCCCAGTGCATCTTTTCTTAGAAGGACTCCGGCATACTCACACTCTGTGCCCTGCTAGCTGGTATCCTGTGAAACCGCCTTCGGTCCCCTTGTGACTCCTGTGCCTTCGGCCTGTGGGTCCACTTGAGGGTCAACTTTGCTTTATTTGGGCTCCTCTGGTTGCTCCAGGCCTGCTCTGAGTCCCCTTGCTGTGGTGAGTCTCCTGGTCCTTTCTGGGCCAGATCAACACAGAATTTGACCATCTGCATTGTTTCACACTGTCAAGGCTTGTTGGTGCTCCCGCCGGCATTCGACATCCTTCGTGGGACAGCTCGCCTCCAGCTCCTGGCCATCCAAGATGTCTCCGGGTCCTCGCAGCTGAAGAGTCAAGATCACCATCATCACACCTGAAGCACCCGACATCGGTGGGCATTCGTCTACTGAGCCCCTGGTCACTCCAAAGTGACACAGACTCTGTCCCCTCTGCTGTCAGGTTCTTCTCATCTAGAATCCATGTTTGGATTCCACCAGACACGTTTTGAACTTCCAGCAGCAGCATTTCTTTATCGACATCCATAGAGAACGACAAGGGTTTCCGACGTCACTTTGTGCCTATGCATCCAGCTCCTCTGGGATAGGTAACTCTGGTACAAATGTATCCATGCGTGGGGTGGCTCTTCAAACTCTAAAGTTCCAAGGGTTGTCTTCGTAATCTGCTGGGAAAGGTCCTTAATCACTGATTTTCCATCCGCAACTTTCCCATTGAATTGTACGGAGCATGCTGTTGTGTTCTCACACTGCACCCGTCCTCCATGGGGTCCCTACTCACTCACCTTGAGTGTTTCTTTCGGGGGCCAGCGATTCTACATCTTTTAGACTAGGTCTAGTCCCGAGTTGTGGTTCTTATACCGTATCAAACTTCTCAGCACATTAAACCCACACTGATACTAATGAAAAATGCACTCAGAGGGCATCTTATAGATGCCCCTGAAAAACTACCTAACTCTAGTGTCCTGGCTGAGTGACTGCTCGCGCCAGCTGCCACCACCAGACTTGTTTCTGGACCCCTGGGGCGAGAGGCTGTCGCTCTCAGGGTCCTGAAACAAAGCACATCCTAGGATGAGGTGCCAAGCCTCCTCCCCCAGGATGGACAGAGTGCATGAAGGGGAAGCTTCAAATGCTTGCCGCCTTTGTGAGCTACCCCAGCCATTTGCTGCTCCCAGCAACTGCCCCCACTCGTTCTGACCAGCACTTTGGATGAAAGAATCTGCGGGAAAACCAAGTTAGGAGGAGAGGTGTGCCCACCTTTGCCCCTCAGGTTGGGGAGGCGAGGTGAAGCACAACTCTCAGTCTCCGCCATCTTGTAGATGGGGGGACCGAGCCAACCAGAGTGAGGCTTATGCCCCCTCCCACTGAAGGGTGGCATAATAGGGTGTGCACCCGCCCCAAGGGAGGGACCCATTGGTCCCGGCCTGTACCTACCTGTACGCCCCTAAATGTAGTATTTACGGGCAACCCTGAACCTAGCCTCTACAGACAAGAAGAAACAAGAAAAAGAAGGACCAAAGAGCCGTGCTGAAGAAGGACACCAACTAACTTGGCCCCAGCCCTACCGGCCTGTCCCAAACTCGACCTGCTACAGCAAAATCCAGGTGCGTCCTGCAGCCAGCAGCCCCCAAGAACCCAGAGGCCCTGCCCTGCCTTCCCAAACCAGACTTTGTCTCCTCTGAGCACCGGATTTGCTCACCCACAGACTCTGGCTCCGGCCAAATCTGCGAGTCTGCACCACTCTGCACCCAACACCCACGGCCAAGTTCGAGTGGCCCAACACCACGAGGAGGTCTCTTCGGCGATCCTGACCTGGGATCTGGTGATCCCTGACCTACCTCAAGTCTCCAACCGACGCCTGCCACCCCTTTCTGGAGGATCCCCCGACTGCGACCGGAGTCAGTAAGAGCAACCTGATGCCAAAAGACACCCCTGCACCCGAGGTCCCACGGCCTTGGGTGGCCCAACCGACGGTGTCGCAGCATCCCAAGGCATCATAACTTACTCTCCAACCGGTTGTCGCCTCCAGAAGAACTTTGTCCCCAACCTGCAGTGTTTGTTGCAACCAGAGAATCCCCATTGGAACCAAAAAGGCTCCCGATGCTAAAACAGCACCCTACACTCGCCCACCCCTGTGCCACTATGGGTCCAACTTGTGTGCAAAATCAGATGCCCCTTTGCCCTGAGCCTAACACCAGGCACTTTTCTCCCACAACCTTGTGGCCTGCTCATGAGCAGCCACCAACCGGAGGCCCCCTGTCCGTCATTGGATAACACTGGGCCTCAGTACTCTGCACCCGGCTGCCCTAGTGCCCCTGAGGGTGGTTTGCGAGTGCATCCTTGACCCTGGGGGAACCCTGGTACTAACCCCAGAATACCAACTCCAAAACCTAAGTACTTACCGATAAACCAATAACACTGTTTTCATCCATTGGACTGCATTGACTGCTTTTCTGTGAAAAATCTATCTTCTAAGTGTGGAGTTGGTTGGTATGAAACCCCAAGAAATGGCAAATGTACAAATACTGATTTACTTAATTTTTCTCTGGGAAACGTCCCAGTGTAATATCTATGCATATCACACTGAGTAGAAAAAGTAACTTAAAATGGAATCTAAAAAATAACTGAAAAGTATTTCCAATTGTTTTACAAACATCTGACTTACCTATACCCATTCCAATAGCATTCAGCTGCACTCATACTGTATTTAACTGCATCATTCTTGCAAAGTGTTATTATACTTACCTGCACCAGGCCTGGATTGGTTCTAGAAAATAATATACAACTAAATAATATTTTTATACTAACAAATCGGTCTGCGTTCAGTCTTTGAGTGTGTGACATCATTTCTTGCCTGAGTGTGTGCAATAAATGCTTAACACTACCCTCTGATAAAGCTTTACTTCTCGCCCACACTCCCACAAATAAAAAGTAAGGAATTATCTACTTTTACCTTTGCCTACCCTTGGGGTTCCACTGGACTCTGTGTGCACTATACCTTAGTTTGGTAAGGTATATACACAGCCAGCTTCCTACACTCATCCATTCAAGGGTTTGCTTTGCAATCTATGATGTATAGGCTTCAATTTATTATGGGATAAACAAGACTACTAGTCCCAGAATGTTAGAGCAAAAACCTGGACTGGATGAGCTATTTATGGTATCTTACCAGCTTTGTTTTGGTGCATTGAAAATCCATGCAGCAGCTTGTAGGACACTCTTCAGAGGGGGCAGTGTGGAGATCGTGACCAGAGGAATATTGGCTGACTTTGGATGTTTTATTGTGGGATAAACAAGATTACAATTCCTTGAATGTTGGACCAAAAACCTGAACTAGATAATCTACTAATTCATGGTCCTGGTGAACTTGCGAACCCTGCATCAATGCTTTGAAGAACCATGCACCCTTCAAAGGGTCCTGTATGGGGACAGAGGCCAGAGCAGTAATGGATGACTTTAAATGTTGAGTTGGATCTTGCTACGCAAACATGTTTCTTTTTTTTCTACAGGAATCGTGTACAAACTATTATTGCAGGATCTCTTTTGTGTTTTAGTGGCAATGGTGAACCACTGCTGTCCTTCTAAGATAATTTTAATTCCTTAATGCCAAATTGCTGTTCAGTCTGGAGAGACTCGGATCAGGGGTGGCTATAGGCTCATGGCGGCCCAGGGGAGGGAGCGTAGGTAGGGGGCCCCGGAAGAGGGGGCCCGGGTGGGGCGAAGAGCAGAGGCCAGTGAAGAGGGGAGGTGGGGGGGGGGGGGTCAGGGTTTTTGGAAGTGGGACAGTCCCTGCCAGGGGCCACCACGCAAATATGTATCCATCCTCAGAGGAATATTATATTAAGGATATATATTGGCGTGGTGGCCCCTGGGGTTTGGTGGCCCTGTGCAGGTGCACAGCTTGCACATGTACAAGGCCTGGCTCATTTTCCAGATACATCACTTCTGTTTGTGAGCCAGGAGCACCGGCCAACTACAGTTTCCTTACACTCTAGGTCTTTATGTATTTATTTATGGGCTACTTTTTTCTTTAACAAGCGCCCCATTCCGTGCTTTCACTTTAATGGTGGCCCCGCCACTTTCTTTTGACTGGTCTCATCTAAACAAGGATGCGAGGCCGCCTTTAAAGTGAAATCGGGGAATGGGGCGATTTTACAAAAAAAAAAAAATTGTTTTTCAACTTGAGAAACAAATGCTTTTTTTTTTTTAAAAGCGCCCCATTCCACGCTTTCACTTTAGTGGCAGCCGCACCCCTTTCTTTAAACAAGCTGCATCTAAAGAAAGGGTTGCGGCCGCCATTAAAGTAAATGCATGTCATGGGGCGCTTCTTTAATTTTCGTTTCTCCTTGTATGTCCCGGGTTCTAATCCTCTGCCTGTCCACATGCTGGCTGAGAGTTTAAGCTATATAATTAGTATTAATGGGTTTGTAACGTATACTTCTTAAATATATATATATATATTTTTTTTATTTCAAAGAGATTTTATTGGAAGATTTTGTAGATACAGTACAGATAAAGTGAGGGCAATACTATGTCAGTGTGCGCTGGTGGGGTTACATCAGGTGTCTCAATGGCCAGGTTGGTTACATGAAACATACCCAAAGGCTTGACGTTTTCTGTCATTGATGGGCTAGTGTAATACTGGTTAAATTGGAAAAAGATTCTGAATACAGCACTTGCTGCTAAAATATATTTTTATATTTGTTTGAGACAGAAAAAGCATTTCAGCTCAGTTAAATATTTCTTGATAAGTATTTCTTGTTTATTGCCCTTAGCCAAGATAAACTGCATATGTAAAAGGTTCAGGGTTTCTTTTTCTTATCACCAATGTGTGAGTCGACAGCCAAGATATAAGTATTTCCAAGTTCAAGGGAAGATGGCAACATGCACAGAAACGATGCCTTGGTACAAGCTGCAGCAGGTCTCGCATTTGCAAGAGTTTCAGCTATTGGCATGGTAAATGACAATGCATTTTATTTATGTGTTTTGAAAACCTGCCAGCAGTGCCTTAACACTGATTTTGTACTTATAGTTGTTGTTTATGAGAAAAAAGGCTGGCAGTAACTGTGTCTCTCTTACTGCCAACCTTGTTTCTTGCAAGGAAGGACTATAAGTACAAAGTGTGTGTTTACGCACCGTTTGCCAGTTTTTAAAACACATAAATAAAAGGCATTGTAATTTACATTGCCAAAAGCTTAAACTCTCGCAAATGGGAGACCTATTGCATTACAAATGCTTGTTTTCTATGCACTCTGCCACCAGTAAGCTTGTTTAGGGCTTTTCGGCCATTATAAAAAATAGGACGAGTTCCGGAAGGCAATGAAAAAGTAGGGGTGGAGCAGTTAGCCTCACATGGACCTGGGAACCTTGGCTGCTATAAGTCATCTAATTTTTAAAGCACCCCTTGCCTTGCCTCTCCTGTGTGGCCTCATAACGTGCCCTGTTACAGCATGCTCCTTCTCGGGGCTTACCCACTCATCTCGAGGATACACGCAGGTACACGGCGTCCACCCACTGGTTTCACGGGGTGGACGCTGTCCCCCCTGCCAAGAAGTTGGGCCCACAGTAATATCCTGAACTTGTCCCAGTGTCATTTTCAGACACCTGGACACGTTCGGCAGTGCCTGTACGTTGTCTACTTTCCAGTGCAGGTAGCGAGAGAGCTTTTTGTTCACCTCCAGATGGGCTGAAGGTAAGGGGCCTTCGGGCCTCCATTTGTTTGAATATCCTGACTGGAGGCAGCCTTGAACCTCACACTTAAATGTATATGCTGTGGAGGATCCCGTGACCTACTTAGAATCGTGTTCTGGGTTGTTAGACCGCCTGCCGGGAGGACAGAGAGACACAGTAGCTGCCCCGCATTTGGAGAAACGAGTCTAAATAGAAGACTCCCACGGAAAGTCCCTTGATTGGCTGGGACGCCGGAGTTGCTTTGTAAGGGCGACCTACCACACATAATTTTGTAGGAAAGCCAAGAGTTTACAGTAGAATACGGACCTCTGCATTAGCCCAAGTCCTGATGAGGCCCATAGTAAGAGGGCTGAAACGCGTCGACACTTTTGTTTGAGAGAAGACCCCAGCCTAAAATTGGAAACTATACATGAAACAGATGGTTTCACAAGGAGTGAAAAGGACATGAACAGATCAAAAAATTAAAAAACGATCTGGTATACTTTTTTGTAAATAGGTCTGGAGGAGCTTACTGCTTAAGGAATGCCGAAGCCGTACTAAGAGCTAGCGTCCTGTGAAAATAATTGGGCTATTAGAATATACTACAATATTAGTTTATCAGTGTTTGTATGTATTGTATATATATATGTAAAAAGTGATGTGTATATATATGTTTTTTTGTTTAAATGTGGCAAAAATAGACTCAAATGAAGAAGAAGTTTGATTCTAGGTTATGTTATAATTGAATTAAAATCAAATACATACAAATATCGGTTTGGGTGTTCTCTATATAGGGTTGGGTGACCAGAGAAAATGAAATATAAAAATTTGATTCACCTAAATATGACATATTGGGTATAGGATGAGATAATTTAGTGGTCCCATTCTGGAATTAATATTGTGCTAGTTGAATCCGAGGCATCGTTTTGCTTTATAATAGTGGAGGGGAAACAAAGGCACACAGCATGTTATCTCTTCACAGGTACTTCAGAGAGGCAGCTTTTGCCTTTGTTCAGTCCCTGTATATAAGAGATGCATTTACAGTAAGAATGTTAGGTGTGTTGGTCTGTCCCAGTATTTACACAAAGAACAGTTTCAATAGCACTATTCTATTTCTTTTATAGCGCTATTCAACCCAATGCAGGGTTTCAGAGCTCTTTACGTAACATATTCATTATACATTGACAATAAATCATGTATATGTGTAAATCAATGTCCAAGATGAGTTTCATGAGACAGGGTTACAAGGTGAAGGAGCCACATGTCCTTCATACCTCACTGTGCTCTATTAGAAGGATTATAATTCAGGAACTTCAGAAAACAAAAGGATCTCTGTGTTAAAAGCAGTTATCCACTTTACTATCTGCATAAAATAAAAATCTCTTGTCTGCGTGTTACATGATGTGCTTTTCAGAAGACACATTAACCTTATACTGCTTTGATTCAAATTTGGGACTTTATAAAAAACACAGATCTCTCCAACAAATGTGTTAACCTCCAGAGTTATCTCACCATTATTTCTATTCCCTGAGATTTACTGGGCACCTTTACAGCGGATGCCTTAACCCAATCAAATATGTTAAAATACAGACTTTGCAGAGCAGATCTACGGCCATGCTTCTCCTTGTTGCCAATTTCTTTGTGACAGGGTTTAAAAAACGAAATGTATTAATTGAGGCCCAGATTGTGCGTCGGGATTGCGCTACTTTCTTGGCACAACACCGACACCAAATCTGATTTGTTAAATCTCATAATGTGCATAAATGTACTCATGATATACCCAATAAACATATGTGTAAGGTCTTAATATGTCCCTTCTTGTGATGTCACTTCCAGTAAGGTCCCTTCCTGTACCGTGGCTCCGGGCCCAGAGATGTTAGGAGCCCACTGCATCCATAGTCAGTCCTCTTTTATTATCCAACAATGGATGGCAGGCCCTTTTGCTTTGCACCAAGGTCCATGTTACCCAGGGCATAAGACCTGCGCCCTGGCATCATGCGTTGTGATGGCACGTGTCATGATTTCACTTGCATACTGCCTAACCTGGTTAGTCCCCCACTTGTTCCCAGGGGCGTAGCCACCGTTGGTGCAGCAGGTTCAGTTGTACCGGGCCCTGAACCCTTCTGTGGGGCCCATCGAACCCTGAAAATTGTAAATAATTTACTTTCCCAACAGTAGTCAAATGGGTCATGTTCCTTGCTTGCACCAGGGTCCATGTCCATGGCATCCTGGTTACGCGGCTGCCCTGCCTTAGCCCTATATAAAAAAACGCACTCCTCGACTTTAGTTTACTCTGCAGCACTGGGTGGCACAAAGTGGGTGGAACAGAACAGGTTAACGCTGACTCGCTCTCTCTCTTCACAGGAAACGAAGATAAAAAGTGAAACCTGAATGACATAGATATATAAAGAGTGGAGCAGAAGCTACACAGTCCCTTACAAGTCGACAGAGCCGGGGAGATGCCGCCGTGTCAAGTGAGTTAAGCTGCCTTTATTGATTGATTTTGGGGGTGGGGGGAGGGTGTTATGTATATGGCAGGTATCATAGGTGAACTGAATCGCCTTGAGAGCAGGGCTGGCCTCACAGGTCAGTGTGTTTTGGGCAGTTTGTGGGCCTATTTTACGGTCTGCTGTGCCGGTTTTTACTGTTGAAGTCCCAGATATTACAACAAACATTACAATTAGCAAGGTCAAATCCCTGCAGTGCAAAACACCAGCAGAATGTGTCTTTACAAGTTCAAAACTGCCCCAATTTGCAAATATGGGCCGATTTTTTTGTTTGTTTTCTAATTCAGTAGTGAGGGGGGGGAGGGAGGGGGGGGGTTGGGAGCGTATCAATGTTATTTTGGTGCCCAGGCCTATTGTCACTCCCAGTCCGACCCTTGCCCGAAGGGCATAGTTAGCTTTTGAGGAAGCAGGTTATGATTGCAAAAACATACTAACTGCTATTTTCTGAAAGGGAGATGGCCCACCCTGACGTGTGTAGGAAGGAGCTGACAAGGGTGTTTGGAGAGATATCCCAAGGCTTTCCTATTAAGGTGTGTTTAGGGAGGGGAACAAGTAGGGAGCGCCAATTAGTGGGGCATTAGAGGATGCTTTGGTGTGCATTTGTGGACATTTTACGAACGTAGAAGCAATACCGTGTTTTCTTGTTCTTGAAAAGACCATAGCCATCTTGAGGTTTTTTTATTAGTTAGATTATATACCTTGGAATGGATTTTGAGGGCATATTTTTCTGGGCAGGTCAGACAGAAACCGTCATTACACCATCATGAGAGCTGAAGATGAATCTTCCCTTGCCTGAGACCAGGGGGAGCCTCCTTGGGCCCTCACTGCCAGTGGCTGCTTCTACAGATGGCGGCCACATCAAACCTATGAGATTCGTGGGAGTGGGGGTGGAGGGGGGGGGGGCTGCAGCCGATCTGTTTACTTCACCAGGAGGCAACTGAAAGCGTCGAGTGAAAGTCTGGGACAAAAGGAGGAATTTATCTTGGAAACCGGATCCGAATTTGTGATTCCTTGTAAAGTACCCAGGGCACAAGTGCTAAAAAACAGAAGTGGGGGGACTGACCTAGTTTGGCAGTATTCAAGTAACATCACGGCGCGCGACATCACTGTGCATATGGCATCACTGCGCATGACATCAAAGCGCATGACATCACGGCGCATAGCTTCATACATGGCATCACAGAAATTGACATCATAGAAAGTGACATCACAAGCCTCGACTTTACAGGAAGTGGCATCACAAGAAGTGACATCAGATGTAAAGTCCTCACACACATGTTTAGCAGGTCTATCACGTGTACTTTGGAGCGCATTGCGAGGATAATAGCACAGTGAGCTGTAGAAGATGATATGTGACTTCTACACCTTGCCCCCAGTTTTATGTAACACATCCTGTACATTGATTTACAAACTTATATAATTTATTGTACTTGTAACATACATCTGTTGATGCAAAGCACTCTGATACCCTGCATTGGAATAAGTAAGGCTATAAAAGAAAAAAATAGTGGTACTTACATTTTTTCAACACCTCCTCAGGGGAAGTAAGCTCTATAGAAATGCTATTTGCTTTGTGCAAATACTGGGAAAGACCAACATATCTGATATTGTTACAGTGCACGCCGCAGAGCTTCTAAACAGGGCATGAACAAAGTGAAAAGCGGACTCTCTTAAGTATGTGTGAAGTGCTAACAAGGTATGAGCCTTTGTTTCCCTCTGCTTCATATGCATCAGGTGTGAGGCTCCTGACTTCTCCCAGCCAAGAGACTCCAACAAAAGGAGGCCTGATGACCCCTCAAATGTGGCCCTTTGTTATGAGCCCCGGCAGGACGTGCAGGCACTGCCGAAAGTGTCCCGGTGTTTGTAAATTAAACCTGGACAAGTTCAGCCCATTATTCTGAGGGGACCAAATTCTTGACAGGGTGGACGGCGTACACCCTGTGAAAAAAGTGGGTGGATGCAGTTCACCCTCATGTACCCCCGGCTCATGCCCTGAAAGTACCTGATTTTCCACCCTTTTAGAGTTAAGGGTGCCCCAATATTGCTCACTCCAAGGTGATGGGCCCATTGGATCGGGGCTGGTGCTTCATCACAATCTTGAAGCAGTTTTGTTTGTATCATTGTTTTCTCTTTTGTATGCCTGATAAGTGTTTCTTTTTCTCGTTAATCCAAGGAGGTATGAGCTGGGTGTGGTGCGTGAATCATGCCTCGCTTCGGTATTTAAAAATATGACGACTCTGTTTGTAACAGGTTGCCTAGGTGCTGACTGAGTGTGTTTCTAACACTGCATACCTTGGTGATTGCTTCCTGTTTTAAATGAACAACGCTCTGTTGTCCCTGTGGCTAGGTATATGCTATATAAATACATTCAATAAATAAATACAAAAAAAGTAAATTGCCAACAACCATATGACCCAGTGATGGGCAATGCTAAGGTTGGTATGTCTTGGCCAGAGGTGGACAGGAGGCAGTGGCAGAGAATGTCATAGCTGCCATTGTTTCAGATTGCTATGTGTGAGATTTTCATAGTTTCAGAGTAATTATGAGTGACATTTCAACAACTATGAGTGACACTTTCTTGCGAGCAAAATCAAGCAATGAAGATGAAGGAAACATATAAATATTAGAAATTTCACCTGTTTGAGCAACGACAAACTCTAAGAAGAGCTTAAAACTGCTGCAAAGCACCAGCAATGAAAGGGCGCTAACTGGAAACAGAATGCGTGACTGCTGTTCTCAGTAACAGAGGGCAGGCAGGCACTGCAGCCGCTCAGAAGAGGATCTCATTGATCTGTTCATTCATGACCACGCGGTAGCATAGAAAGAAACTTTTATAGCATAGCAAGTGCAACTAGGAGATTATATCGTCATTCAGTCTCAGGCATAATCGTTTGCTAATGCAAAGTCAACAAAGTCTACAAAATCTACAAAGTCAGAACAGGTGGTCGCTCCTTTTCTTACCTTGCAGCAAAGAGGTGGAATGAGCTCCCTACTGACATTAGACACACCACTAACAACCTTCAGTTTAAAAAAAAACTAAAAACACACCTCTTCCCCAAACCGTAACCTCTCAGCATACGCCATCAGTAGTCCTTTCTGGTATATAGCGCCGTGATATCCCATGGGATGAGTGTAGCGCTCTATAAATACCGCAAATAAATAAATAAAATAAAAAATAAGGTTAAACAAATAATGCTGGGAAATTCAGCGCAAATCCCAGAGTTGTTCTGCTGTAAACTGTGGTAGTGCAAATAAATACAAATTGCACTACCATGAAGGTGTAAATCAAGGTCCTAAAAGCAGTTGGACATTATATTATACTTGTTTTGCACATATTCGAAGAAAGTATGCTATGATTTATGACACGTTGTCGTCACCTAAGTTCTGAGCCCTCTCAAAACAATGGGAAACTATATATGATTTTCTATAAACGGGAAATGTAGGTCAAATATAGCTGCCAAGCTTTCAGAATGCGTATATGTGACATTGTTTATGGTTTCGGTGTACTTATAAGTGACATTAAACTGGCAAATGTGTGGCACTTTTTCGCAGGTAAAACAAAGCAATGACATCCTTTCAAAGAGATAACATAAAAATGGCATACTTTTGAGCAATAAAAAGCTATAAAAGAATGTTGATAATGTTGGAAAAGCCCCAAAAATGTAGTGTCCCTAACCTACTTGACATAAAAGATTAACGGCCACATGCATCAAGGTAATTAGGAGTTGCAAACGGTGCGATTCGGTAAAATTGGCTGTTTGCGATTCCTAAATATCTTTTTAGTATGCATCAATAATTTTTGGCAAAATCGCTAATTTTAGCGATTTCCAAAAATGCGATTGCTTCTAAGGAATCGCAAATTTGCGATTCCTTAAAAGCAATGCATGATTGTTTTTAAAATTGCGAATTCGCAATTATAGGGTGCAAATTACCACGAGGGTGAACCTCGTGGTAATTTGCGAAAAAGAATGAAAATGCTCAAATTAGCATTTTAAACACTGTCATGTTACAGACACACATGTCCTTAGGACATGTGTGTGTGAAACATCCACTTTAAAATACATTTCAGGGGTGCAGGGGGGGGGTCCTTTGGACCCCCCCCTGCACCCATGGAATGCATTAACAATTTGCGAATTCTAATTTGCGAATTCGCAATTCCCATTGATTTCTATGGGCCTTTTGGCCCATAGGAATCAATTGGAAATGCGAAATCGCTAATTATAATTCGCATAATATTTGCGATTCGGTAAAAATTGCAATTTTTACCAATTCGCAAATATTATGCGAAAATATACATGCATCCCATTTTGCGAATTCCAAATTGCGATTCCCTATTTTTCGCAATTTGGAATTCGCAAACGGCCGGGATGATGCATGTGGCCGTTAATCTGTTTGCACATTCTGCGTCAGCTTGTCATATACTGTGTTTAATGCAGTTCTAAAATTATGACTTTCACAATCACTGTGCTCTCGGTCACAGGCTGGCACCTCGTAGTACTGTAAATGCACAAGCCAAATAACACCCCCTGTGCCAACAAGGATACAGTTTCATTTCTCTCCCAGTTACACAATCACAAATGCAGTGTTTACATTATCTAATCAGGTTTCATAATGCAAAACTTTCAAACGCTCTCCCACTAACTAGCATGCACAATCCCCTCACATCCTACATGATTTTACACCTGTCTTGAACACTGCAGCTGAGCTGCTTGCAGTAACAGACACATTATGACATTCAGCACTGTCTCTGAACAGTCAGTGAAAAATTGGCAGGCCTTGTAACTTGGCTGTGTAAACACCTTTTATCACAATTTAGAAATCCAACTCCTTTCAGCTTTGTATATAGTACCACATTAGTTTGATATCAACCTCTCCAAACAGCACAGTGACAGACATGACCAAACCCACTCATTAAAGGTGTGGACTCCAGACTGCGACAGTAGGCCACAAGGTCACTCTATTACAAAATGGACTCTAGAACCAAACTGCAGGCCACATCGGCACTGCAATTCAAAATATTCCTCCATGAGTCCCGTTTATTCTCTGCACAAGGCACTACCTGCCTCTTGACAGCAAAAGAAAGGCTGTGGAGGCAAGGGCACCAGTCCTAAAAAAAGAAGTAGAGGGACGCTGTCACCGGAAGTGACGTCACGAAAGGAAGTGACGTCGCGAAAGGTGACTTGCACCATCGCCGTCCACCCGCGTGGTACCCCGACTCGAGCCCTGTGTGGAGGGATTGAGGGAAGTCAAGATGCCAAGCCTGCAATGCGATCACAGTCAGAGGGTGTCCCAATATCAATTCCATTGTCCCTGGCATCTGTGAGAATGAGAGTCCATGCCACATCTTCAGATGCCTGCTGCAACAGCAAGGTCATGAATCTGTGTTGAAACGTTATTTTATTGCACACAAAATAACCTAACGGATGCATAAGGGGCTGAACTATGGCCATGATAAGAACTTTGAGTTAAGCCTAGTTCACATTCAAAGTTATAAGGGCATGGATGGCAAAGCTTGCAGGGCACTGAGCTCAAAACAGTCTTCAAGATGTAAATCTACCCCAAAGGGGCAAAAGGACAAATTGCGGGAACTATTTGATTAAATGTGTGCACAGAATTTTTTGAAGATCTGGCCATAATTCGAAGGAGTGTGTAAATCGTGGATTAAGAACGCACAGCAGACACTTTTCATATCCAGTCTCCATTCTGTCATTGGTTTGGCCTGGTGGTACCCCACCTCTCCACCAGACCATGGGGGGCACGGAGACCACATTCTCAAAACAAAAAACGGGGACAGGTCATAGACATAGAAGTAGGACTACGGTTTGCAGTAACCATCGACATAAAAGTAGGATTATTTGACTGCTGAAATAGACTTAGAAAAGGGACAACAACGACAGCTCCCTCTTCAGACCGAGATGAAGCATTCCAGACAACAAATCTGAGGTCTTTTATTGGCACCCCTCTCCTTTACACAGCAGCATTAGTACTTATTATTACATTTACACTTTTAAGGACTACAGCATATATTTGCCGAAAATCAATAAAACATCACAGGCTAGCATATGCCAGTACAAAGAGAGCATGTGCGCCCATGCTCAACTGGAACAATAAAAAACAGGGACATTTCTGTGTTTACCTGGGACACTGGTGGAAAACGGGGACATTTGAGTCACTTGGAGAAAAGTGTCGGGACACGGGGACACTTCTCCAAAAACGGGGACCGTCCTGGGAAAACGGGGACGTCTGGTCACCGCACGGTGGACTTATGCATGGACTAAGTGCGGAACATGTATTGAAGTAAATAATAATGATAATTCAAGGAGTTTGCCTAAAGCTAGGGCGGTCGACCTCGAACCTGGGGAACTGGGTTTGAGTCTCGCCAATGACGCTGAACATCCTGTGATTCTGGGCAAATTACTTAATCTCCCTGTGCTTAACAAAAATGAATGTGTCCTCATTTAATGCAACTGGTGCTATGTACAGTGCACTGATACCCGATTCGGGTCAAGTTCGCGCTATTTAAAACTCTGTAAAAAAAATAAAAAGACTGCTCATGAGAATGTGACCGAAGCTTTATGCGTATTTTTTTTTGTTTGCTGCAGTTTTATATAGCGCAAACTTGACCTGAAGGTATTGGGGTGCTTTACATGAGCACCAGTTACAACAAGAAAACACAAATCCTGGAACGGTGCTCACGCCTGAAGCAACACAAGCAAATTGTGACTGGCAGCGTGTGTTGCTGAACACTGTCATGAAGCTTTCAGCAGAAACTGCTGTTTCAGCAGTCAGAGATGAGCTAAAGAGAGGTCGCCTCTGACTGTTGACACAGCCATTTCCCCTGAAAGCTTGATGACTGTGTTCAGCAACATGCGCTGCTTGTAGACTACAGTGCACACTAGTCCCAGGGACTCCCTCCACATACTACATATGTGAACAACAGGTCTATCTTACTATTGCTGGTGTGCCGAGGTTCTTAGTTTGTCTTTAGCAGTTGCTCAGTCCCTCGGATAGCGGAAAGGTCCCCGGGCCGGTATCCACCCCATGATGTTCCCAGGTGTCTGTGCTCCTTCCCGCTGGTTCTCGGGTGACCAAAGCAAGCCGCTTCAACATGCGCATTGTGCAGCTCAGAGCTGCTGAGCCAGACAATACTAGCCCATATTCCACAAAAACTCACCTAACAACAACCAAATCCCCTGAATAATGATGATGGGCTACAGCAATATTTGATTTGTGCAGGAATAGCACCGTAGGTAACAAGAGCCAGCGTGCTGCAGCATTGTAACTAATCATCGTGAATATATGTGGCGTAGGCTAAGTACAAAAGACCAGCGTTCGCATTATTAAGGACTCTGAAATCAAGAGTCAATGCATCTTCTCTTGTATGGCCGGTGGTGTCATGAGGTGCTAATTATGCATGACTAATGCATTTTAGTGCAGAGATGCGGACCACCACATTAAAATGCGTTAGTCTAACGCCTGATGCATGGTACTTTGCAGAGCTGGGAGGTTTAGTTGCATTTGGGAGAATTCATGGCTGCGTTAATTTGAGGTATCTTCTCCATGTATTCTGAAAAATCCCTATATGGTAATACTGCGCGCTTTTAAACTTTGTTTCTGGTGAGATGTACTTGTTACTGATGGCAGATTTGGAGTTTAGAATAGTTTTTATTTTATGTTGCTGCGGAAAGGGTAGGAAAGATCATACGTTTGGTTTTGAGACATTTAGTATGAGCAGACAGGAGGCCATTAACATTTCTATGCCTGTGTTTGCTAACCGTTTGACCTCTGTGGGCCACCAGTTAAGCATAAATGGAGTCCAGGGACCCCTACTGAATCATTATTTGAATCCGGGTACCCCAGCCTAAGCACTCTTAATGATTTTAACCACAAAAAAATACACAAAAATACTTATACATGCATTCAATGCACAATGGAATCATTCATTTAATTCACAAACAAATATGAAATAAAAACCAAATGTAATCTTTAATGGGAAGGTTGGAGCTTTTCGAAATTCAATTGAAGCTATCAGTTCAGTTCAGAATAACTTTATTTGGATTCCAAGAATCCATAAAAGCACAAACAAACAATTTTACAACAAGATAGTAAAATCCATATAAAAAAGAAAGTGTTAGACAGTTCATTTGATAGACCATTAACAATTCATCAATTGATTTAGCAAGGTTTTCATACAAAGTTTGGCAAGGTTTCCATACAAAGTTTAAAGCTCACGGGTTTGACATCATCTATGAGCTCGGGTGCCAAATTACAAAAAAGTGCAAGTGCGAAAAACGAATTCTTCATTTTCTAAAGAAAGCAGCATCTGATGGGCTTTGTCCAAGAGAACAGGTCTCTGTTTTTTAAAAAATTGAGTTAAAAAACACTTTACATATTTTAGGTAATAATTACAAAAAAACAAGAAATGCAAATCAGTTTGTACACTCACCCCATTACAGGGGCATAGTGTATATTCAGGGGTGGGCTGATAGCCAAGAGGGAAGCATAACAAGAATTTTACAGTCCCTGCTTTCCCAGTAAGTCATAGCCAAAGTTAGATAAATTGGTAGGGGATGCCTGGGCAATTCAGTACTCATATAACTTAGTACGGTTGATTTCAGAGTTATAAAGAGTGTAAAAAGCAGTTTTCAACTCATTTTTATGAAATTTGTTGGCTGTACTCGGATCTAAAAAGTGGCTGCCTTTGTCTATACTACATAGACTCTGATAGACCCCTGAGAGCCAAGGAATATCCATTCCTCTCACATTTAAGACAGTCACTTATGATTTCTCATGATAGGAATGCAGATTCATTCCTCCAGCCTGAAAGCCAAAATAGAGCAGGGCGAGCGTTAATAAAATCGCTAAAAAAATGTAAGTTAAGTTCCCTATGGTAGATATATTGGGAGGTAGAAATTGGAACACTCAGCAGCTTTCTACAAAACTTATTTTCTTCCTGCTGGATGCAATGACTGTTCGCGGTCCCCCATATCTCAACCCCATACATAGCTACTGGGATGCATTGTAGTTTAAAACATTTTTAAATGGCACCTGTTTTCTTTGGCCGGGGGAGACTAAGGATGGAATTGATGGCCTTTGAGAACTTGCTCGTGGAGTGGGCCAAATGCCCAGTCCACGAGCCGTTCGCAGCAAAGACCATCCCAAGATAGGGAAAAGCGCAGCTGGACGTTAGTTTATCATTCCCTACAGATATAGAGTTAAACTGACATTTCCCTGGTCTGCATGACATAATAAAGGATTTTTTAAATTAACACGTAGGTCCAGACTGTCCATATAATCAACAAAGGTCTTAACCAAAATACGCAGAGAGTTTGGTGTGTGGCCTATGAGGACCGTATCGTCTGTGTATAACAGTACCGGTAGCAATTTGCCATTGATTATAGATTCTGGAGCTGACAGTTTCAGGGAATTACTCAGTCCATTAATATAAGCAGGGGGGCTAAAACACACCCCTGTCTAACTCCCCTACCACCCCAATAGCTCCCGAAACCTCGCCACCACTGATAATCCTAACCTGAGCCTTAAAATCTGTATGTAGATATGCCAAGAAATTTACCAATGGCTCATCCAATCCTTAATCCAATAAAATAGATCAGAGCTTGGCCCTATAAACTAAATCAAAAGCAGATGATAAATCCATGAAAGCCAAATAAACTGGGGAAGATTGGGCAACAGTTTATTTACCAATTACCAAATTAAGATTTAAACACTGTTCCGTCGTCCCAACCTTACTACTGAAGCCCAGTTGACATGGCTCTAATATACAGCTTTCTTCTGTCCATTTTAAGACCCTATTGTATATGACTCAACCCAATATCTTTAAGGTATTATCGAGCAAAGAAATGGGTCTATAGTTAATAGGTTCCGATCTGTCCCCTTTTTTAAAAATTGGGACAGTGATTCTTGTAGCCCAGGTACTTGGCATAGGAGCATAGGGTAAATTATTAAAAACATTCAGGAGGAGTGGGGCCCAGAACTCTGGTTTCCATTTGATTAAATCTATAGGAAACCCATCTGGGCCAGGAGCCTTGTTGCCCAGGCTCTGTTCAATTGCCTCTTCCACCTCTGACAAAGTAATTTGCAAGCTGGATAATTCACCAGGTTCGATTGATCTGATCTATGTGGCGGAGTGGCATACATTTTGGAAAAATGACTCTCTCATGACTTGCTAGAGATGGTACAACTAACCGGTGTTAGTAGCTGACCCCTATTGCACAAATCCCTAACAGCAGACCAAAATATATTGCCCTTTTTTGTGCCGGCTGTCTCGGATAATTTTTTCCAGCGATTATTAAGGAGAACACCCTTCCCCTCGCTTATCACGATATTATACTTCCTCCTAGCTGTTCTTACATCTGCAATGCACCTGGGTTTAGAAGTTAAGACCTTACGTAAGTTCCTGTTCGCCTCCGAACACTCATGGTCAAACCACCTTGGTTCTTTTTCTACCTGGGAATTTAGTACTAACAAGAGGGATTTAATTGTCAAACAGAGTTTAGTCAAATCCTCAATAACCCTTGAGTGTGGTCCTTCGGTCAATAAACATGAGGTGATTAGATGCATGTGCCCCTCTACTAATGTCTGAAGTAATTTTCCACTGTCAACCCCCCTCCATTTTAATCTTAGTTTATCGGTTGAAGGTGTTATGTCCCTTGCCCTGCATTGAGTGATATACACAGGGCGGGATCCTAATCTCAAGGTTATTTTAAGGGGGTTGTGATCCCCATAATCTGTAGCACTAACCTTAGCAGCCAATAGACGGGCTTCAAGGCAAGGGGAGAAAAAATAAAATCAATAGTTGAGGAGCAATTCCTTCCTCTAAATGTGGGTACCTGCTGATTTGTAGGGGAAGGAACAGGTGTAATGCCCACAACGTTCATAACGTTAAGAAGGATGTGTTGACTCGGGAAAATATCCAGTTCCGCGCCCCTGCGTAAGGCGGGATCCGCATATAATGCATCCGCACCATACGGTTTGGATGCAAATTTAGAATTAAAATCCCCACCTAGAAAGATACCAATAGCCCCATCTGAACCTTGTTGTCTGTCTAAATTGGAAATATTGGTAAAAAGCTAAATAAAATTCCTATTCCGAATGGAATAAAAATCATTATTAGAAAAGTTAATCAAATAGAAAGGGATTCTCCTTTTATATCTCAGTATTTGGATGTTGCAGCTGTCAGTTGGTATAACCTTGATACTCCCTCCAGAGGCTATACTAATCCCAATAAACAAACCCCCAGATGCACAACCAAATTTGGGCTTAGGTGCAGGTAAACTAAACAATGAAAACCTTCTATATGTAGGTCATGTATAGCCCATGTTTCTTGAAACATTATAACATCTTGGTCGGATACGGTGCGCAGCCAATTCTCATCCCCTAGCCCTGATTCAAGACCTGCTACGTTCCAGCTCAAGACGTTAAGGTCAGTGTCAACTTTACTCTTGTTGGGGGTTGGCATGATTTTAGACATATCGGTTATGATGGTTGGTACAAGTCCTATATCATTCCCTACCTGTTGTTGGTAATCAATTAATGCCGGTAATTGCATGTTCTTTGGTTCCCGAACGTCTAACTGCTCCAGCTGGGTAGCTAACGTAGTACCTGATATATCCTCTGATGTATTCCCCACACATTCTAAGACTCCAACCGACCTATATGGTTGTCAATCTTGGGAGTCTAGGTTGGAAAGGGCCTGAAACCTATTGCTACCCAAAGAAGAAACGTGTGTGTTGGTAACAGGAGTATTTAGGGATTTGTAAAAATAGCCCGGCGGTAATGCTCTAATGTTGGTATTTAGCGGTACAAATTGTTCTTGAGTACCTAATAATCGACGGACCATTTGGGGTATGCGAAAATTAATGACAATGCAATCACAGCTAATATTCTTGGGCGACTGGCCAACCCACCCTACTCGTCTCACCATAAGGATTTCATTCATGTCTGAGGCATGAAATCTTTTATGTTTTACCAACCAATTGACAGATTTATTACGTAAGTCTGCCCAGGACTCTCTCCGATCCCCAGAAAGATGTGGGACGCCAGCTAACTCATAGCCGAGCAGTGGACGGTAGACGTAGGTGATTAGCCTTTCTCCACGACATCAAACTAATACGTTGTACATCGTGAAGCACCTACCCCCTGCCCGTTGAAGCCTAATAGGAGAATTCCTCTAGTTTTACTGACACCCTACATTTTTAGGAGTGTCTTCCCATTGGTTAATTTTACCACTGGAAGATAAAGGATTTAGGACAGGGTGAGTCTTTTAGGGGACCCACACCTCCCACTTCCTTTTTTTGGTCCTGATGAATACCGGGGATCACCCCTAATGGTAGAAACATGTTGACCAACACATAATTGAGATACGTAGGTCGTAACTCCCCTTCCAGTATCTCACCTTTTATTTTAACTTTGTCCAGCTGCTTTTTCATTAAAACTCTTGTATAAAGTAGAAACCAGGACAATTTTTAACACACTAACTTTTTTTGTTTGCACCCACACTTCACAACCTGCTCCACTGCAACTCAGGTGTCGAAGCACACCCAGGTGACGCTAGGCCACTTGGGTGGACCCCGATGATGAAGCAAGTCACCACTAGGTGGTGAGTGAGGGTTTTTTTAACAAGGAATATTGATTCCACGTTTGGAAAGCCTTCATCCTACTCATCGGGTAATACTCCTTCATTTGTTTTCTACAATTCATGACCTGGGGATCAGGAGTATTTCTCGTCCAGTGTCCACGGACACAATCCCTTACTCTCCATATATGTTTCTGGGGACGCCAGCTAACACCAGCACATATGAACAGGAATTTGGGGGTAAACTCAGGACATCTTCATTTGGTCTCGTACAATTGATTCCCATATGGTTGGTAACAGTTGCAACCCTGCTTAAATTTGTTGCCTTGAGACCGGAAATATTACCGGGTATCGGGTGCCTAAGATGACTATCATTACCTGGATTTGTATTATTAAAATCAGGGATTCGAGATATATTTTGTACCATACTTGGGTCAGAATAGGACTGTGGGATATGAGGATTAATATGATCCTCGCATGCACTACATGTTATGTTATGTTATGTTATGTTAAATGGGACTTTTATAGCGCAACGGCTACTCCAAAGGAGTGTCCCGGCGCTTTTGTGCTCCAGACCAAAGAAAGAGCTGGAAAACATAACAGTAAAAAGAGCAGGGGCCTAAAGAGGGGGAAGATTATCCAGTAAACAGCCAGGTTTTTAAGTCTTTTCTGAAGGCAAGCAGGTTAGCTGTGTTTCGCAAGGACACCGGTAAGGAATTCCATAGCTGCGGAGCAAGAAAGCTAAAGGACTGGCCGCCTAGCCGAGCCCTTTTGATGCGTGGCACCCGAGCCAAAGCCAAAGCTTCTGACCTGAGGGATCGTACAGGTCGATAGAAGTCCAGCCTCCTCTGAAGATATTTGGCACCATTGCCATGCAAGGCCTTATGGGCGAGAGTCATGGCCTTGAAAAGTATCCTCTTCCGCACCGGAAGCCAGTGAAGGGATACGAGGAGATTGGAGGCACTGGTGCGGCGGTGCAGGCCAAAAATTGCACGAGCAGCAGCGTTCTGAGTAACCTGCAAACGCTGGAGGAGGTATTCAGGCAGACCCAGATATAGGACATTTGCATAGTCCAATCTGGACCCTATGAGTGCCTGAACAGTGATCCTCCGATGTTCCTCCGAGAGAAGGGGAAAGAACTTGTGCAACATTCTGAGTATCCCAAAGCATGTTCCCGTAAGAGTGGAAACCTGGGATTTGAGCGAGAGCTCGTTGTCAATTTTAACCCCCAGGTTCTTAGCCCACTTAGAGGACTGAGTGGGAGGGAACATGTCAGCAGGCCACCATCCCTGCCAATCTGGTTCTGATGGGCATCCGAAGAATAGTATTTCGGATTTGTCCGGGTTGCATTTGAGGCTGTTGTGTGAAAACCAGCTAAAGACAGCCCCAAGGCACTCGCAGATCCTTTCTCCATCGAACTCTTCGCTCTTACGACAGGTGAATAGAAGCTGGGTGTCGTCAGCATAAGAGACGATCCGGGCCCCGTAGGACTCCGCCAGTGTCGCCAGAGGGGTCATAAGGATGTTAAATAGAGTGGGGCTCAGTACAGAGCCCTGAGGCACTCCGACTCCCAATGGCGGCATCTCGGCGGACCCGGGTGGGACCCAGACCGTCTGCCGGCGGTTGGCCAGAAAGGAACGAAACCAGTTGAGCACCGTCCCCCCTAGACCGATGTTATGAAGTCTAGTGAGGAGATCCTCGTGGGGGACGGTGTCAAACGCCGCCGACAGGTCTAACATGACTAACATCACCCTGCCTCCTGTGTCCAGCACCTCCTTCACGATCTCCGAGACTTCCAGGAGCGCCGTCTCGGTGCTTAAGTTGGAACGAAAGCCCGATTGGGATTCATGAAGTAACTCATTAGACTCCAGGAAGTTAGAAAGCACGCTGTGCACGTGTTTCTCCAGGATCTTGGTCAGTGCTGGAAGGAGCGAGATTGGCATATAATTAGAAGGCGCCTCTGGATCAAGATTGGGCTTCTTGATCAGGGGGATGACCATGGCTTGCTTCCAGGCCTGGGGCAGAAAACCCTGACTCAGGGATAAATTGAGGATAGGATTAGCTATGGGATTAATGACATCTGCCATTTTCGCTAAGAATTTTGCTGGACACGGATCTAATGGTGAGCCTGATTTAAGGTTCCTCATCAAGGCTAAGGATGCGGCAACCGGAAGGGGAGGAAAGTGTAGCAAAGCTGGGCCAGGAGGAGACAGGAAGACTGTCTCCGTCGGCATCGTAGATAAATCATCTAACGCTCTCGACGGGAAAGAATCCTGAATTAGCCTGATTTTGGTGGTGAAGAAATTGGCAATAGTGTTAGCCCAGGTCTCCACCGGGGCACCCTGAGTAGAGGTTGTCCGGGGGCTGGTGAATTCACGTACAATTGAAAAAATCTCCTTACAGGAGTTAGCTGCGTCTTCAATCCTTTTAGCGAAGTAACATTTCTTGCCCTGTAAGATAAGATCGTGGTAGGACTTCATCATGATTTTATAGCGTTGTTTGGCTTCAGGCTCATACTGGACTCTCCACGCCCGCTCAGCAGCTTTACATTGCCTACGAGCGTGGGCTAAATCCTCCGTAAACCAGGGGGCAGAGACCCGCCGGGCAGCAGATCTGGGTGGCTGTGAGGGAGCGAGCTCATTTAGTCTGGCACGAAGCCAGGATTGTAGGCTCTCCAGATCTTTCTCCAGGTCGCCAGTACAGGAAACAGGGTGATCTGCCAGGGCATGCGTTAGCATGTCTGGGGTCACCCGGTGGAATGCCCTATAGCTGCTGCCCTGCTGCCTCATGACACTGGCCGGAGAGGTCACAGTAGAAGGTATTTCAAAGTGGGCAAGATAATGATCAGACCAGACGACTGGCAGAAGAGTTACAGCCATGATAGGTGTGGTGGAAAACACCTGATCGAGTGTGTGGCCTTTGTTGTGGGTCGGACCAGAAAGATAGGGGGAAAGGCCTAGAGTGGATGCAATATCCAGCAATTTGATGGCGTCCTGGTCATTATGGTCGTCCATATGGAAATTAAAATCTCCCGCCAGTAGGCACAGCTCCGATCTAAGGACAAGGATCGACATGGCCTGCTGGAGATCATCAAGAAAGGATCCCACTGGGCCCGGAGGTCTGTAAACAATCAGACCCTTCAGCGCTTGTTGCGGCGATAGGGAGATGGTAAAGGCTAAAGAGTCCGCCCCTTCGATGGTGTGAGTATGCGTGACCGTGCACGGAAAAGATTTTTTAACAACCAAGGCAACTCCTCCTCCCCTACCCTTGTCTCTGTCCTGTCGATGGATGGTATAGTCCGTGGGGATGGCTGCCACAATGTCCGGGTGGGAGGAATCATTCAGCCATGTTTCAGTAAGCATCAGACAGGTAGGACTGGTCGTTGAGAGGAGATCAAAAATCTCTTGAGTGTGTCGGTGCAACGACCTCGTATTGAGGAGTAAACAAAGGTGTTTTATGCTACACTCCTTAGCAGGGATAGGGGAAGGGAAGGAGCGAACAGGGTGCCAATGGCAAGCAGGGCACGTATGTTTACCCTTATATCGGCCAGGAAAAACCGTGTAACACGACGCATTCCAGTTACGCAGAGAGTATAGCTCCTGAGCGGAGTAGGAGAGCATAGTGGCCAGAGATACCAGCCACGCCAGACGCTTCCGGGACGCTGACGGGCAGGACTCTAGCACGACTCCGGCGCAGGTCCGGCGCATCCGCTGGTCGCGTCCGCTGCGCGGAGCCGTAAGTGCCTGTTTTTATAGTCCTTGTCTATGGCCTCCCCAACCCAGCCCAAACGAAGATGGCCGCCAAAACCGGCGTCCAGCCCTCGGCATCAACACTCAGCCGAGGGTGGGACCGGAGCTGCAGGGAGGGGGGAAAAAAGAGTTTTTAAGCGCTGCTGAGCGCTGGGGGGTCTCTACACACTGCTGCAGGCTAGAAAATACAATTAGCAAGCACAGGTGAAAAAACGAGTAAAATCACGAAAATTAGTTTAAAATTGAAAGAAAAGCAGGAGACCTCCCGGCTTCCGCCTCAGGAGGGGGAAAGGTGTGTGCAGAGTCTGATATTACCGCTTTCCAAGTCTCAGGTGCCTTTTATAGTCCTTGTCTATGGCCTCCCCAACCCAGCCCAAACCAAGATGGCCGCCAAAACCGGCGTCCAGCCCTCGGCATCAACACTCAGCCGAGGGTGGGACCGGAGCTGCAGGGAGGGGGGAAAAAAGAGTTTTTAAGCGCTGCTGAGCGCTGGGGGGTCTCTACACACTGCTGCAGGCTAAAAAATACAATTAGCAAGCACAGGTGAAAAAACGAGTAAAATCGCGAAAATTAGTTTAAAATTGAAAGAAAAGCAGGAGACCTCCCGGCTTCCGCCTCAGGAGGGGAAAGGTGTGTGCAGAGTCTGATATTACCGCTTTCCAAGTCTCAGGTGCCTTTTATAGTCCTTGTCTATGGCCTCCCCAACCCAGCCCAAACCAAGATGGCCGCCAAAACCGGCGTCCAGCCCTCGGCATCAACACTCAGCCGAGGGTGGGACCGGAGCTGCAGGGAGGGGGGAAAAAAGAGTTTTTAAGCGCTGCTGAGCGCTGGGGGGTCTCTACACACTGCTGCAGGCTAGAAAATACAATTAGCAAGCACAGGTGAAAAAACGAGTAAAATCACGAAAATTAGTTTAAAATTGAAAGAAAAGCAGGAGACCTCCCGGCTTCCGCCTCAGGAGGGGAAAGGTGTGTGCAGAGTCTGATTAATAGATTAATTACTGTAAAATCCTTATGCGCAACAGGTCTTGGGGGTAACATATCAGGCCTACAATTTGTGGAATTTGGTGCTATTGAACTCCCCCTCCCCCCATTATCAGTGGAACAATAATCTCTGGCGCCACTAAAATTGTCCATGTTAGAGTCAGTCCTATGAAGTCTTCCCCAAAGTAGGTCAAAGTTCTTATTAATCGCCTCTTTAAGTTGGAATAATGCCGAATCTAGGATTTTCTCTACAGCATTTACTAGCAGGGTTTCCGCAGTGGTGTTAGTGTCACTTGTGGTCAGTCTGCGTGCCCCTAGAGTCCAAATTAGCATTAACATTATGGGTGGTAACCGCAGAGTTGACCGGGGGGTTGCTGGGGGGAGGACGCTTAGCTTTCGAGGTTTCCTGGGTGCGCCCTGCTCGCTTCCGTTTATTGACTGGTACATTCACCTTAACGCTCCCACTGGATTTGGCCACCTGCGCCCTAGTGTTAATCCGGGGCACCACTGCTGCAGCAGTCATAACAGGTAGGGGAGACAACCTCTAGGCCTTCTCGGGGGCTCGCGGTGACGTTCCCTTGGGATTTCTGGGGTACGCAGGCTGGGTTCAATTCATGCAATGGCAAACAGGATTGTAGCAGTGCCGGATCCAAGGACAAGCGGCGTTCGGTAATCTGGATTTCATGAGTCAATAGGGATTTTGCCCTCAAAAGGAAAGCGTCCAAGGTTCCCACAACTCCTTTCTTCCTATTCATGTTAAAGTGGTGAGTATGCCAAACCAAACTATTGAAGGGGGATACAGCCCAGGTAAGAAGAAATTGATAACGAATTGCCAGAAAATAAGCCCTCTCACAGTACCTTGTGATTCCTTAGAGTATATGGCAGATATCAGGGGGGTGGCCCAGCCCAGCCTCCTCCGCTGTCCGACGGGCGCGGGACGGGCCCGCCCTTGGCCCGGGCCTGCCCGCGGGCGTCCCGCGCTGCGGGAGGGCCGGGCCGATTATGAGGGCCTCTGGCCCCCTCCGGCAGCGTCAAGAGCCCTTCGCCTCGCAAGGCCCTTTGGGGTTTGTAGTCGAGCCGAGCCGTTCCCCTCACGGCTGCGCTAGCAGCTCCAACAACGTGGCAATGGTGTGGCAAGGGCTCCCGCAGTGGTAGGTGCACTAATGGACGTTGGCTGTTCCCCTCACGGCGGATTCAGGCTCCATCTGTAAAGCGTCCCGCGCTGCGGGAGGACCGGGATGAATATGAGGGCCTCTGGCGCCCTCTGGCAGCATCATGAGCCCTGCGCCTCGCAGGGCCCTCTCGGTATTGTAGTCGAGCCGTTCCCCTCATGGCTGCGCTAGCGGCTCCAACAACCTGGCAATGGTGTGGCAAGGGCTCCCGCAGTCGTAGGTGCACTAATGGACATTGGCTATTCCCCTCACGATGGATTCAGGCTCCGTCTGTAAAGCGTCCATCATCCATACTGCAGTCAGTTTCATGCACTTGCAATGCTCCCACGAATCAGGAGGCTACCAACTTACAATTTTAGTCTCAAATTTGTTTACATTTACAAAACGTTTTAAAAATTTCACTTTTATGTTTTGCTCCTGAATTTATGTGCCCTTTAATGATCTGTTAATGTTAATATTTTCAAAGCTGCCGTGGACCCCCAATATAAGGGGTGATGAACCCTAGGGTTTCCCAGACCACAGGTTAAGGACCACTGATCTAAGCGGCTTAAAAGCTGTCAGTGGTGCTCATGAACTTAAAAGATAGCTGAAAAGTATAAGTGACACAGAGAGCTCTGGTAATGTCTTGATTTGGTCTCATGATGGTGTATTTGCAAACCAATGACCGTGTTGCACTGAGGGAAGCCATGCAATAGCTTCTGGAGAGAAGAAGGGGTTATGTTCCTTGTTCTTTCGCTCAATAATGCCTGTAATAGACAGCAAAGCAAACACAAGGAGATGATAGACAGAGCACTGAAACTTTTTGGACACTCACCCCTAGTCACAGATCTGGGTTGAATCTATCATCGTTCTTTAGCTCACTTCGCCACCCCAGTTCAGACCCAGCCATATGCAAATCAGTCTTGGCCCTGTGGGAACAGTCCAGATCGAACTGCCAAGCCAGGACTTCCCTGGACTGGAAACAAGCATCCTGAGACATTTGGGGCAGTATAGTGCTTGACACAGACTATCAGATCGCCAGGTGCTATGTTAACTTGACACTGAGACTATCTGATTTTGGGCAACAGCGCCTATGAACACAGAAAAATGATCGTTGACATGTGTAAAACCCATGTTCCTCATGGGTGAAGGGACTTTGGGTGTCATTACTTCTTGTAAGAGTTTTAGAGAAATCTGAGCACCTTCACGGTATTTTTTGGGGGGTTTTAAACTCAATCTTTATTGACATCAGTGAGGAAACACAGCCGGGTGCCTACATCCCATCGGGCCGGCACAGCAGTATGTGACATTCCATGCATAAAGACAGTGGGGGATGCGTACACAGCCAGTCGCCTACAACCCAGAGGGCCGGCCGCGTTAGGTAGACAAAGCAGACAGCAGTCAATTTTGGTCTTCTAAAAGGTAGCAAAAACCCAAACCTCCTAAAACATAATCCCTGCAAAGGTCAGCAGTCACAGTTAGCCACCATTTCCAGCCTATATCTTAGTCCGGTTGCCACTCAGGTCACAGGCAATTATGTATGGTCAAGGATTTCTACCCCCCTGTACCCCACCCTCCGTTCCAATGCCCCACTCGAGGATCTTTTGAGCCCCCACCCAAAGATTCTTCCACCTCTGCGAGCTCCTCCTGATCCCCCCCTCACTCCCCACCCGCTCCGGACTCAGCTCTGTCCCCTCATTGTCAGTATGTTCCAGAAGATATGCCCTAAGAGGACCCCAAATATCCTTAGTGCTTGAGGAAGGTGGCATAAGGTCCGCATAAATATCCAGCTGTTCCTGGTAGTATACAAGGTCAGTAAGCCACTCTTTAAATTTGGGAGCTCAACCGCGTCCCCAGCGACAGGCTATACGCCGTTTCGCCATCAAAAGAGCTAGAAAGGCGAACCTCCGACCTTAGCGGAAATGTGCTCCATATAGCCCAATCAGACGGTAAGGGGAACAACAGGCACAAGTATTGCAGTCATTACACCCAGCGCCTGCAGTACTTCCCTCCAGTGCTCCCGAACAACTGGGCAGTCCCATCCAAAGTCAGCGCCAGCAGCCCCGCATCAATCGCAGCGGTCCGTGTTGGGCAAGCATAGCTGGTCTAACCTAGCGGGTGTATAATATAAGCGATGCACGTATTTATAGTGTATCAAACGTAACCTGCTGTTTGCAGAGATGACCCCTGTTAGGCAACAGCAAAAGGCCCATTGCTCATCCGAAAAAGGAGCACCCAACTCCTCCTCCCACTTCCCCTTAGCTGGAGCAGGGCCTCTTCCCCATTCTCTTTGAGTGGAACTATATAAATGCGACACCACATGCTCAGGGTGGTCCTGTTACAGTAAAGTGTGCAAATGGACCATGATAGGGGGTTCCGTCTGGAAATCCTGGGTGAGCGATCGTATATCCTGCCTAAGTCGCACATAGTAAAAGCACTCTAAAGGAGTAAGGGTGCAGGGGCCAAAAAGCCCCTCACTCGTCTTGAACTTCCCATTTTTGTATAAGTGGCCCCAAGTCAGTTAGGACAGTTTTCGTAGCATGAGACGGCACCCTCCCTCCGTAGTGACCGGTATATCCTGCCTTCCCTGCAAGGGCACTAGAGGTGAGTAAAGAAGGGGGCACTGAAGTGTACTAGCTAAGTCCCGCCAAGCACTGGTCGTGCACTGGACCGTGGTGGCCACCAAGGGTCTAGGCACCGCTGTCGAGCTAAGATATGCTTTGCACGGTGTGGGTGTCATATACCCGACCTCAATAGCCAGGTTAGGCATATATGGGGGGGAGGAACCAGTACGCGGCAAAATGCGCTTGAACGCACGCAAAATACAAAACTGAAAAGGGGAGTCCGTGCACGTGAGGGTCATAGCGACCAGTACCGGGGAATGGTCCGAGTAGGTCCGAGGCAAGTGGGAAGAATGTGTAGCCCATGGGGCAAGGCCCTTCGAAACTAGACAGACATCTATCCTCATCCAAGACGCCCGGGCGGAAGTGTAACAAGTACTCTCCCGCCTAGTTGGGTGCAAATGCTGCCACACATCAACCAGCTCATTATCCTCAAGTAGCGACTTAAGGGCAGCTTGTGAACGGGAATAATGGTGTGGTTGCGGTTGAGAGCGGTCCATACCAGGAGCAATTGTCACATTGAGATCTCCTGCCCATAACAGATGTGTCGACCCAATCTCCAATATCTTTCCCCAGAGCACCCGGAAAAAGTCTGGATCATCAGTGTTAGGTCCATAGCATGATACCAGAGTGATGGTTTGATTAGCTATTCGCCCCCAAAGAATGGTATACTGCCCCTGCTTACCTGTGACATTTCCTAACGGGGTATATGGAAGGGACTTTCTCACCAGTATGCATGTGCCTCTGGCAAACGTAGAATGGGAAGAAAAGCACGTGTGACTGGCCCCTCAAGCAGCAAAGGTTGGGGGGACAGTGGGGTTAAAATGTGGCTCTTGTAGCATAGCACAGTGTATGTTGTGTCTGTCCAAATATGATTCTATGTGTCTGCGTTTACGGGCTTTCCCTATCCCTCTGACATTCCAGGTAAGGAAACGGTAGGTAGGGGGTCCTGAGCGTTCATCCATTACACAAACTAGCGCATCTCATATTCCAGCAGCGTAAAGTGGCATCACGGTACTCAGTGCTCATGGCACCATTAGCCTGAAAAACAGTGGCCTGTGACAGGGCCTGACATCGATCAGCATTCAAAAACCCAAACAACAATTCCCCACCCCCTCCCACATCAGCAGCCCAATCCTGCCGTGGCCCAAGTCCCTCCCCCCCATCCCCCCCACTCCACAAGATTAGGTTCCCAACCGGGGAAAACATCAGTACCAATATCATAACTAGTGGTAATAAACCATAGTCATCTCAGTAAGGGGTCACATGTCCGCTAGCGTCCAGAGGGCGTCCAGGGATCGTCCTCGCTATAGCGAGGGTGCTTGAGAAATTATATATCTGTCCTCTAGAGCTTAATTACATAAGACAAACATTGCCTAGAACCATCCGCTCTCGCAGCAGGCGCAGGGGCGAATTATAACTGTCCTTCTCCGTGCAAGCGGGCAGGGGGCGGGTACCCATCCGAAACAGTGTCATTGCGATCATCTCTGACCATGCCTCCACGACAGCTGCCAGCATAGCAGATCACTCAAACTGGGTCCCAGCCCCCTCCAGAGGGGGGACGAACAGCCCCCTCCGGCAACACATATCTGCCCCTCTCACCTATACCATTCGGTTCAGGATCCCAAGGTTTGTATGGCCATCCGCGGGCGTCATAAAGAAGGTCAGGGGTCAATCTACATCCGAAGTGCCTCTGCCAGCTGCAGGGCGATGAGATGGCGAAGCCTGCCCCGCCGCCGTCTTCGGCAGGGTCTTCAAGAAATCCTGTGCAAACTGCGGAGTGTTGAAAAAGTTCTGCTTACTTTGATAAGTCACTTTAAGTTTTGCAGGGAAGAGTATTGCATAAGGGATGTTAAGTTGTTGTAGTTTCTTCTTCACCAGCAGGAATTTCTGTCTTTGCTCTTGAACTGACATGGTGAAGTCGGGGTATGTCGAGACGTCCATCCCCTCATGTCGAAGCTGTCCCTTCTCTCTGGATAGGCACATGGCCACATCTCAGTCCTGGTAATTGAGCAGGCGGGCAATTATTGGGCACCGAGTCGCCCCGGGTATCGGGTGGGCCGCAAGCGACCTATGAGCTCGCTCCACCACCAACACTGGTGAGAAAGCCTCCCTTCCGAATAAGGCAATGAGAAGGTGCTCCACATAGTCCTCCATTCTCCCAGTCGCAGTTGTTTCCGACACGCCCAAAATGCGGAGGTTGTTCCTTAGAGAACGGGATTCGAGATTCGAGATCCTCGTTTTTGGCCGCAATCACCCTCAGCACCCTCTCCACTTCCAGCGTGCGAGACGTAGTCGTGGTAGATGCGTCCTCCATGTCCGAAATCCGCCTTTTCGTGTCCACCAGCTGCTCCTCATGGTTGTCTACTTTATGCGACACTCCATCTAGCTGCGCAGCCATGGAGTCCATTTTGGATTCAATAGAGGTCAGGCTAGACTGCATGGCCAGAAGCATATCTTTCAGATCAGCAGTCAAGGGTGCCTGGGTCTCCGCCTATTCCTCTTCAGGGTCTGTGTGCGAGCACGTGCCTTTGTACGCCTCAAAGTTCAGCTTCGGCTGGTGGCTGTCGGGCTTCCCCATGGTGTCCAGCAGCCCAATGAGGCCCTCATGTTATGTTATGTTATGTTAAATTAGCTTATATCGCGCATGGCTGCCCCAGCAATAGGGCGTCCCAGCGCTCGCAGACAGGACCAGGGGGGCAGGACACAACAGGAAAGACAGCAGGGTATGGACACTTTCAGGAAAACAGATGCAGCAGCCTCCCTAGATGGAGGCGAACAGCCAGGTTTTGATCTGTTTCCGAAAGAGACAGTGATCTTGTGTGCAGCGCGCCTCAAGAGGGATAGAGTTCAATAAGGCTGGGGCCAAGGACCTAAATGAGCGGCCACCTGCTTTGCTCTTGCGCACCCTAACGGTGCAGGCAAGATGCAGGTCTGCGGAGCGCAAGGCACGTGTAGGCACATAGAAGGTACAGAGTCCCTGCAGTATCTGGGGGCCCTGGCCGTGTAGGATTTTGTGGATTAGGCAGAGGGTCTTAAATTGGATTCTCTATATCATGGGCAGCCAATGCAGACGGTGCTGTAGATGGGAGATGCAACAGTATTTGGGTTGGGCAAAGAGAGTGCGGGCAGCCACATTTTGAGCCCTTTGAAGTCTTTTAATGACCGTTTTATTGATGCCCAGTAGTAGTCCATTACAGTAGTCTAGATGGGATAGAACCATTGATTGGATGATTACTTGGGGGGTAGGGGGCTCAAAAAATCCCAAAATGAGTTTGAGGCCGAGCAGGAGGCCAAAACAGGTTCCAGCAACTTTTTTACATGAAGCTCGAATGAGAGGGTGTTGTCCATTAAGACCCCCAAATTCTTAACTACCTCTTTAGGTTTAGGGGGGGACCCATTGTCGAGGGCCACCACTGGTGGTCCCACTTATGTGAGTCACGGCCAATCAGGAGCACCTCCGTCTTTTAGGAGTTGAGTTGGAGATAATTCTCCGTCATCCAGTCCGAGATGGCCAGAACATCTTCCTGGAATTTTAACTGGTCTGATGTTCTTAGAGAAGGTGAAAATCAGCTGCGTATCATCCGCATATGAGATCATTTTGATCTTCCGCTCTTTGGCCAGGAGGGCAAGAGGGCGGATGTACACGTTAAACAGCGTGGGGCTGAGAGCGGAGCCCTGACGGACGCCGCAGTTGAGGGGGAATCTGCCCAACAGATATGACGGGGCATGAATCTGGAAGGAGCGGTCAGATAGAAATGACACAAACCAGGCCAGGGCCCCGCCACTGACCCCGATCTCCCCGAGACGATGGAGCAAAATCTCGTGGGAGGCCGTGTCGAACGCCGCGCTCAGGTCGAGCAGGATCAGTGCTGAGGTGTTGCCTAGGTCTTGTGATTCCCTCAGTTGTTCAGTAACTGCCAGCAGGGCGGACTCCGTGCTAGGCTTAGCTCGGAAACCGTTTTGTGACTTGTCCAGGATCCCATTGACTTCCAGATATTTGGTCAAGGTGTAATTAACATGTGCTTCCATCACCATGGCCAAATACGGAAGGAGAGAGATAGGCCGGAAATTTTCTGGCAGGGATGCATCCAGAGTGGACTTCTTCAGCAAGGGGATAACCTTGGCATGTTTCCACGATAGAGGGATTATTGATGACTGGAGTGATCTGTTGCTCAGTTCCCATCCCTCAAACAAGATGGAGTCGTGGAATTGCCTAAAGGTGTCTGGCGTCTGTCTTCCTCCCCGGCCAGGTAGTAATAAAGAGGGCCCCTTACCGAGTCCCACACCCTCAAAACACAGTGCCATGCAGCAGTGGGTCCATCCCAGGAGGTGCCCAGGGGGGAGAGATCCAGATTCCCACTCTCTTCACATCAGGGTTGGGGCAAAAAGGGTATACCAAGTGCCTCTGCAGCAAGCCTCTTACGAAGTCGTATTTAGCCCCCCTCAGTGCCGTCTAGGCCCCTACAGGACCCTGTCTCAACGTTCAGCAATTGCTCCAGTTGCACCACTAGGCTGATGATGTCCCCTCCTCAGGATCCCTGAGCCACAATGTCCCCCTGCTCGTGGTGTGGGCACCCTTCCCTTTCCTCAGCGCATCAGGGATCAACAGGGATCAAGCTCTGGGCCAGGCAGTCAGCAGGCACTGCACAGGGCCCTCTCAGCCTTGAACACCAACCGATATCCGAGCCGCCCAGATGCCTCGCATAGCAAGCTCAGCACAGTCTGTCCCAATCTCAGCATCATTCCCCACAGTCTACTGCAGGCCCCACTCACCGCTTGTTGTCTCTCTGGGATGCCCCCTTCATGACGGGGCCAGCTCGGCTTCCTGCGGCATTCCGCAGCCTCGCCGCGTCCCTCAGCCACTCAAATCTGGCTCCGCTACGATGTCTCCAGCCGGTCCTCAGGCTCCCGCCGCGCCAGCCGGACCGGGAGGCCCTGAGGCAGGCAGCCCAGGTCCTCGTTTCCTGCAGTCTTCACTCGCCCTCTGCAGGCTCCCACTTCCTCGCTGTCGGCCTCAGCGCCGCAGGCTACGGGGTCGGCAAGACAACTCCCCGAAAGGCTCCAGTCAGAAGTGCGCCCTCTCACACTGCTCCTCCGAGAGCCGAAGTCCGCAATGCCTGCAACAAACCACCGGCTCCTTCTTCCAGCAGCCGGGCTGCGGCATTCAGTAAGGGGCCGCAGTCCCCCACTCCCACGATGCAAGGGAGTGCCAAGCACGGCAAGGCCCAGCAGCGCTCCCCGCCTCAGCCAGGACTAGCACCTCAGTCTCCACAGCGGCTCTCGCTACTGCGCCGGCAGCCATCTTGTGTCCGCCATGTTGGAACCGGCCGCAGTTCCAGATCAACCGCGTGGGTAAGCACTCCGCAGCCAGGTAGGAGCTTATTTCTCGATATCTGGCATTCCGGTGTTGTTCTCCTGCACAATGATTAGTATTTTGGTGCCTATGATGGCTGGATGGACAGGATAAGAGTCGGATAGGTCTTCGAGCAGCTAGTGCCTCACGGTAGTGCAGCCATCTTGCTTGGCGCCCTCTAGCACCCCCTGAGCTCCTTCACAGTTGAATTCAATCTCATTGATTGTCTATCTTGACCCCCAGGGTTGTGAAGAAACAAGAAAACAGAGCATTCTAAACACCACTCAAAGTCTATAACTTGAAACTCCAGAGTTTTAGAGTTTAGTAGTAGATTAATCTTGACTGATAGGGTAACATTGACTATAGGGCCCATATTATTTGAATTATAGTGGCTTACTGTGTAAGCTCTAGCGTTATGATTGGTACCATATCAAAGCCCTAGAAGGTGCTAGGATCTTCTTGTTTTCTGTGTTGTGCCTAATTTTGACTCCCCCACTTTTCTTCATGTAAATAAAAGTTTAAAGAAGTGGTGTGGTTGTTCTTTGGCAAGGATTTTTCATTATTTGTTACATTCAGGTATTGGTGTCAAGTCTTTCATTTTGAATTCCCAAAGTATATTTCTAACAAGAAGGTATGGTTGCCATCAGACATGGCTATATTGAGCATTTTTGTATTTCTGGTGTTGGTTCCCAGTGAGATCAATTCTGTACTGGTAGTCTTTCTTTCACAACACATCAATACTGGCAAAAGACGTGGGGCCTGATTACGGTCAAACTGGAAAATTTGGGTATAAATTGTGCAACTATTTATTTCACAGAGTGTTCCAATTAGTGAGGTGTGCAACTTGCATCTGTTCTTGGGCTACACACCTAGGTATAGGGAGTGACGTGTAATTAATGCATGATGACACTCTCTAACGAGTGTGCAAAACTATATTTTGATCAATTTGCTCCTGTCAGTGGCGTCAGGTTTTTCCTACTGCAAATCACAGAAGAAAACTCTTTTGTTGGGCACACTTTGCACTCGCCTTGTCATTCTGCTTGTGGTGCAAACATGAGGTTGTCCATGAATGATTACTGACCCGCTCTGCATTATACTATTGGATGTTTTAGTATTCACTTGGTGGTGAGTAAGACCATTGTCTGCACTAGGGCCAATCACACCCTTGCTATACCACTGGAGTCAAAGTCACTGGACTACCACTGGAAGCTCTACAACATGACTGAGTTATGACAGAAAGCACTGTAGCGTGAATGGGCTATCTGTGGACGCGCTAGGTGTGCCCAGTTGTCAATGGAACCACTTCAAGGTCACTGGACTGTCAATGAAAACAGTTCAGTGCCACACGACTGTCAGAAGCACAGCATCATTACAAGGTTCTCATGCTGTGTTGTGGAGTTGTTCTGATCTGTGAGTTACAAGTTAACCAGGAGGATTGAATGATGATCTTAGTTTCCTTGAGTAGAATAGCCGATGCCTACTGTTTCCGCAGCAGCATTAGATGGCCCTTGTCTCTTATTTCCAGTTACATAATTGTTGACTTTCCCAAACTCTATCCCATTTATATCTCTATACTATTCAGCCTCCTTGCATATAGAATAGGCTAATCTACTCTCCACCTTGTCGAAGACTGGCTCTAGTAGTCCATGGGCAAAGAAGCTCGCTACAACCTTGATTCTCTGCCCTCGCACACACTTATTGAGGGAGTGCAGAGCTGGGTGCAGTATCTGAATTATCTATGTAGTGCAGATTTTTGTTGACATTGTGGACACTGTTGCAGTGGCACGTGGCATTGGACGGGATGATGTGACCCTTGGGAACCATGCATTCTCTATATACCCTCAGTTTTGGTACAGAAGATTACATTGAGGTGCTGTGTGTATGGACTCAGAATCAACCTGGCCAGAGATTATATGAACACTATGGGGGTCATTAGGATGACGGGCGGACTTAGTCCGCCCGCCATCCCATCGGTACTCGGGACCGCCCACCATAAAGGCGGGGGTGCCGTGGGTGGTATTAGGATGCGGCCTCCACAGTGGCGGCCGCATCCTGCATTTATGACATTGTGGCGGGCGGTGCTCTCTGCACCGCCCGCCACAATGCCATAAATGCATATATGCATTTGCATATACAATGCGGCAGGCACCGCGCGGTGCCTACCGCATTGTATATGCAAATGCAGGGGGGTACCACAGGTACCCCCCGTGTGCACCCCCCACCCCTCCTTCACTTTGGGGGCCCAGGCGGCCCCCAAAGTGAAGACCGCATGCCTTTCCGTGGCGGCATTACCGCCACGGAAAGGCATTGAACAATGCCCATCATAATATGGCTGGTGGTGTCTGATAGACACCGCCACCATATTATTCCTTTTCCGCCCGGCCGCAAGGCGACCGGGGAGGAAAAACGGTGGACGGTCATTCCGTCTGCCGAGGTCCCCCCCGCCATACTAATATGGCGGGTGGGGGGAAGGAGTGTGGATGTCGGGCGGATTGCACCCGCCAGGCTGGCGGTGGCTACCGCCAGCCTGGCAGGGGCAATCCGCCCAACATCATAATGGGCCCCTATGACTGGCCTTGGCCTAGCTTTATGGGATCAGACAAAGGGTGGCATGGGCCAGGAGAAGCCCACCTTCTATTCTTTATGGCACAAGGTTCAGCATTCACAGGTGCTGGAGTGGGGATCCCTCTCCCCCTGTCGACCTAGCCACACTTTTGTGTTCCTGCCAGGAGATTCCTAAGCCCCAATTGGAAAGTATGGGCTTTACATAGGAAAGGAAATCTGGTAGGTGTTTCTTATGCCTCCCAGAGTGTAATACTGATTTGGATAGCAGTGTTAGGAGTCAGACAAACCTGTCAGATCTCTCGCCTACAGGTGATTTTGTAGAGCTCTGCCTGAACTTCGAAATCATTGCAATTATAAATAACTCCTCAAATAATGATATCCTTAAATCGAAAATGGTATATACTCCTTATTTCATTCATCAAATATCCTTACCTAAGCAGTCTAGTACAGTGGTTCTTAACTTTTTGGCTTTTATTGATCCGTATTGCATTACTACTGAAATTTGGGGACCACAGCCTAATTTGGGGACCGCAGCCTAAGCTACTTCTATGATTTGCACCTCTAAACATCAAACAAATTACAGAAAGAAGCATACATCAAGTCAAGTCAAGTCAAGTCAAGAGATTTATATAGCGCACTACATACCCAGAGGGTTTCAAGGCGCTTAGGAGGGGGAGGTGGATTATTTGTCAAATATCCACGTTTTAAGCTGCTTTCTGAACGCTAGGTGATTCTGGGTTAGGCGAAGGTAGGCGGGGAGTGAGTTCCATGTTTTGGCAGCCAGGTAAGAGAAGGATCTGCCTCCCATGGTAGTCTTGGTGATGCGAGGTACAGTGGCGAGGGCTTGGCTGGAAGAGCGGAGTTGGCGGGAGGGGGAGTAGAAGGACAGTCGAGAGTTGAGGCAATCTGGTCCGATGTCGTAGAGTGATTTGTGTGCGTGGGTGAGCAGTCGGAAAGTGATCCTCTTATTGACGGGTAGCCAGTGGAGGTCTTTAAGGTGACCAGAGATGTGTTCGTTGCGTGGGATGTCTAATATGAGCCTGGCTGAGGCGTTTTGGATTCGTTGTAGTTTCTTCTGGAGTTTAGCGGTGGTACCTGCGTAGAGGGTGTTTCCGTAGTCCAGTCGGCTCGTGACCAGAGCATGGGTGACTGTTTTCCTTGTTTCGGTGGGGATCCAGCGAAATGTTTTTCTGAGCATGCGAAGAATGTTAAAGCAGGAAGAGGATACGGCGCTGACTTGTCTGTTCATTGATAGTGAGGAATCCAGGATGACGCCAAGGTTCCGTGCGTGGTCTGTCGGGATGGGTGCATTTCCGAGGGCTTCCGGCCACCAGGAGTTGTCCCATGCAGAGGGGGATTTACCTAAGATGAGGACTTCTGTTTTGTCTGAATTCAGTTTCAGTCGGCTTTGTTTCATCCATTCGGCGACTTCTTTCATTCCTTCGTGAAGATTAGTTTTGGCGGTGCTGGGGTCCTTGGTGAGAGATAGGATCAGTTGAGTGTCATCCGCGTAAGAGATGATGTTGAGGTTGTGTTGGCGGGCGATGGCCGCGAGGGGGCTCATGTATACGTTGAAGAGGGTGGGACTGAGTGAGGATCCTTGTGGTACGCCGCAGATGATTTCAGAGGCCTCGGACTTGAATGGTGGGAGGCGGACTCTCTGGGTTCTTCCGGTGAGGAACGAGGTGACCCATTCCAGTGCCTTTCCTTGGATTCCGATGTTTCTGAGGCGGTGTAAAAGGGTGCTGTGGCAGACTGTGTCGAAGGCTGCAGAAAGGTCGAGGAGGATGAGGGCGACAGTGTCTCCATTGTCCAGTAAAGTTCGGATGTCGTCTGTTGCTGCGATGAGGGCGGTCTCAGTACTGTGTTTGGCTCGGAAGCCCGATTGTGAGGGGTCGAGTGAATTGTTGGCTTCGAGGAAGGCGGCGAGTTGGTTGTTGACAGCTTTCTCGATGACTTTGGCCGGGAATGGAAGAAGCGAGATGGGGCGGTAGTTTTTGAGTTCGGTGGGGTCTGCTGTTGGTTTTTTCAGAAGGGCGGTGAGTTCAGCGTGTTTCCAGTCTTCTGGGAAGGTAGCGGAGTTGAAGGAGCAATTGATGACGTCTCGGAGGTGAGGAGCTATGACGGAGTCTGCTTTGTTGAAGATGTGGTGAGGGCATGGGTCTGTGGGGGATCCAGAGTGGATGGAATTCATCAGGCGGAGGGTGTCCTCAGTGGAGATAGGGTTCCAGGCGTTAAGGGTGTTAACGGGGGGAAGATGGTCAGCTGAAGGTAGGGTGGGTTGGCTTCCGGGTTGGTTGTCAAAGCTGTTGTGGATGTCCGCAATCTTGTTGTGGAAGAAAGAGGCTAGGGAATCGCAGAGGGTTTGAGAGGGGGAGATGTCGTTGGCGTTGGCCGAGGGGTTGGAAAATTCCTTGACGATGTTGAAAAGTTCCTTGCTGTTGTGGGCGTTGTTGTCAAGTCGATTTTTGAATGCTGTTTTCTTGGCTTTTCGGATCAGTTGGTGGTGAGTACGGATGGCGCTTTTGAAGGTGTCCTTGTTGATGGTGGATGGGTCTTTTTTCCAGGCCTTTTCAAGGGAGCGGCACAGTTTCTTGGACTTCTTGAGGTCATCGTTGAACCATGAGGCCTTCTTGATGCCAAGTGTGTGTTGACGTTTTTTCATTGGTGCTAAGGTGTACAATTGTAATTTCTATTGGAACTTTGGAGCTTTTCAGCGTTTGGTTTTACTTCTAACAGATGAAGCTACACTCTAGCATATCACTTTGTCTTTTTTGCTCCCATGGCATGCTGTCTTTTTATTAGTGCATTCCATTGCTTAAATTTAGGTCACCGGTTCTCCACACAAGACTTTGTTTACTCCACATGTGCTGCTCCAACGATCAAGCTAAGAATATTAACTTAATTTTTAGCCACCAATTTTAAATTCCTTCACATTTATGGAGCATTTTATTTAATGACTTTTTTAACAGCGTTGAAGCCGCTGAGTATGCATTGTGGACCCCAGGTTAAGAAACGGTGGTCTAACATTCCACCAAACTACCAATAGCTGATCGCAGCAATTCTATCTGTAAAGTTATATGCCGAGTAATGAACAGTCCACGGTATATCTTGTGGAATTAAGCCAAAAGGCAGAGAATTGACTGTAAATAACTTCAAGGAACCTGTCGGTCTGCATTGCCCCAGAGCAAACACTGATATATTTAAAACATGATGATCTAGATAGTGAGAAAGGTCTCCATGCTCAGGCCCAATACTCATTACATAGGATGATTTTACCAGTGTCTACACTTGAGTTTTAGGAAGCAAACAGAAGCTGCTGCTTGTTGTATCTTCCGTGGTTCTGTATCAGATGAACCACAGAGAATGAAAAACATCTCTTCTACGGCCAGTTATTAAGATCACCTCAAAGATATAGAAATGTGTCACATTTAATACTGCAATTCTGCATGTCTAGCAATCTCACCTTGGTGCAGCCTAGATTTCTAGCAAGCTCGCTTTAGTGCAACACAAAACAGGATAATGCTGGCATACGGTAATGTTTGTGTTTTTTATGCAACATTACTAAAATATATAAAAGGTATAGCACATAAAAGGTATGGCACATAAGTCAGACCTATTACTGAAAACCTTTATTTTTAAACCCTCTCTTGACCTGGCCATGCCACAGTGTGTGGGGTTGAAGGCCATGTATCACTTCCTATCCTGCCTCAGTAATGGGGACCACACCATACCCCGCCCACTTACACCTAATGCAGCAACGGGTTTCCCGATGATGTATTCTAGTGAGGGCTACATTGTGATTGCCTACATCCATCTGAAAGATTGCAGGCAATCACATTATGGTATTTCTCTAAGCATTACCACTTTGTAGCAAGTGGGCATTGAGGAAGCTCAGGGATTAATCCCTTGCGTGCTGCGAACGGCCCCTGGCCGTCACGCGTCACGGTGGGCGTGTGCGTGGGACGGCCGGGGGCTGTCCGAACCCTGCCCACTCTTTATTTCAACCGCACAGCGCGCAAATTCAGCCAGCGCGCAAGGGGTTAAAAAAAACTGCCAATGTATGCAAACATTAACAGATATATACATAAGCTGGTCATCCTTAGTTTGCACTTTCCCTTTATCAATAACTCAAAAAGGGCTGTGTGAAAATACACAAATAGATGATGGGAGGAATGCTTGCAATTCTCTTGCAGTAGTATTCCAACACATCGTACTTAAGCCCACCATGCCATCTCAGTTTGGACCCAGCCATATACAAATCAGTCCAGCCCAAACTGCCAAGCCAGGCCTTCAATGAACCGGAACACAAGTAACCCAAGACTGGCTGTACCCTAATTGGGGCTCAACAGTTGGTGTAGCTTGTCTTCAGTGGCACAGTGCACTGGACCCACGTTTGGGCATACCCATGCCACTACGGGCAGTACATAAAACGCACAAAAGGTGATGGGAGGAATGGTTGCAATAAATATAACCACTAGCAATCACTTGGTGGGTGCTTTCAAACCCATTGTTCTTTTGCTCAACATGCTCCCTCACTTTGGGCCCAGCCATATACTAATCCGTCTTGACCCTGAGCTAAAAGGAACAATCCAGCCCGATCTTCAAGGCCTTCTCCTCCCTCAACCAGAACACAAGCAACCCAACAACCGTTTCGCCCTGATGGGGGCTTGTCAATCTAGTGTAGCCTGCTTCCAGTGGCAGTGTCCAAGGGACCCACATCTGGGCATACCGTTGGCACTTACGGCTGTACATCTGTTAGCGCTTTATGTGCTAATTTCAGGACCATAAATTGATATCAGATGGATGGAGTTTCACACCTGAACCTGGTCAACAAATCAACACATTCAATATTATGCAACGCACATTAGTCTCCACAAAAAGGACAGAGAATAATATAGGTTCAGACCGTGAACATTTATCGAAAGTTAATGGTTTACAGAAGGCAAAAATCAGGTTAGCATCTGTTAATAATTAAAATACATATGCTTCAATTAATATGCAGCTCAAATTAAATAAAAGTAATATAATCAGATGGCTAGCCAGAATGGGGTCGCCTCAAAAGAAAGGAGAAAGAAGTCAGTCCTCTCTCATGAGAGAGCGCTCTAAATACTCCTGTTCTGCTCTGTTCCTTAATAATTGTGCCTCTGACCTACTCAATTAATCTCCGGCATATATAAAAAGAAACACGCACTAACATTGTCCCCCCTTACATGTAGTTTGCATAACAATGTCCAATTAGGTTACAGCACAATGAGACTATTACATACTTGTTAAGTTATCAAGGTTTTCTCACTAACATGCTTTCCTCTGCATACTTCAAACTACTCTATCTGTAATAGATTAAGATGCATGGATTAGACTGCACACTTCTTCTTGAATGAGCTATTGATTAAAACATTCCATGATCATCACAAAGAGAAGAAAACATTCCTTTACCCAGAAAAGACGGAAAAAGAACTTTGTGTTAAAAAATTATGGGGCAGATGTATCAAGGGAATTTTTAGTCGCAAAGACTGCGATTCGCAAAAAAGCAGCGTTTGCGACTAAAAATTAGCAAAACGGTATGTATGATGCAAATCGCCTAGCAAAATTAAGGAATCGCAAAATTTGCGATTCCTTAATTTTGCTATGCATCAAGCATTCTATTTTTGCGATTCGTCATTAAGAAATCACAAATTACCACCAACTTGAAGGTGGTGGTAATTTGCGATTTCTTTCACAAATGCACTTTTTTGCATTCGTGAAGGTGCCATGTCACGCACATACATGCCCTTAGGGCATGTATGTGCACCATATGCGCACACATGTGAATTTCAGGGGTGCAGCAGGGTGTCCTTATGACACCCTTGCACCCTTGAAATTATTCTCAATTTGCGATTCTCAAATTGTGAATCGCAAATTGGGAATAACTTCCCATTCATTCCTATGGGCATCCTGGCCCATAGAAATTAATGGGAAATTATTCCTTAATTGCGAATTCGCAATTTGCTATTCGCAAATAAGGAATAATAAGAAATCGCTAAAAAATTGCGATTTTTTTAGATACATACCATTTTGCAATTCTCAAATAGCGATTCTCAAAAAATCGCTATTTGAGAATCGCAAATAGGTAATTTGATACATCTGCCCCTATATCTCCTGCTCGCCTAGAAATAAAATGTTTGTGAGTAGCAAAACTAAGATGGCCACCAATGATAGTCATTTTAAAATTCAGGCCTACATTAACTGCAATTAATATAAACAGGATTTAAACATAAGTTATTTCTACAAATAGCGTATGCATGTCTACTCGTTAATTATGTGCTAGCACAAATATTTAATATATGAAAAGCAATTCCAACATCAAACACTCAAAAGGTATTGAGATTAATTCTGCAATAAGTCTGATCTCTGGCAATTGCTTGGGCTAGCATTCCAACCCATCGGTTTTTTGCCCACCAGCCACATCAGAATCGATCCACTGATACTCAAATCAGGCATGACCCTGCTCGCAAAAGAACAGTTCATCCCGATTTGCCAAGCCAGGTCCTCCCTGAACTGGAACACAAGCAACTCAGACTAGAGACCTGGAGGATAGAGAGGAGTCCTGCTGACTCTAGTGTAGGTAGTAAGTGGGCAATGCTTTGTGATTCATCACAGACTCTAGAGGGAATGTTAGGGTTTTGTCTGCACTTCAGATTCAAAGGCCACAAAATAATCAGATATGGCTTGCCCTAAATGTTGGCCAACATCCTTCTCGAAACATGCTTGTACGCCAGGAGGGATAAGGCCACAAATTAATCTGATAGGACCTGCCCTAAATGTTGGCCAACATCCCTCTCGAAACATGCTTGTACGCCAGGAGGGATAAGGCCACAAATTAATCTGATAGGACCTGCCCTAAATGTTGGCCAACATCCTTCTTGAAACATGCTTGTACGCCAGGAGGGATGGATTGCACATGTGCTCGCATTTCCCCGTCCTGACTAATTTGTTATTGTGCTACTGCCCCACAGTAGGTGTAGGACACCTTTGGATACCGGTAGACATATAGAGCTGCCCCTGACTGTGGTGGTGAGAGAGTTTCAGGAACGTTACCACAACAGTATGACTTTGAGCAACAAGGATTTGTATGTAAAGTTTGGAGAGTCTATGTGGTTCCTGTTTGTATAAGTTTGTTTGTCCAGCTCTTTCGCATAACCGTGGAATGTTTATAAATTCAGAAGACATATGCTCTTTTGGAAAAGGAGCAGAGGATGTGTCATCATCTACCAAATTATGTCACTCATCCAATGCTGTAAAAGTTATCTTTGGTGGAGCAAGTTTACTATGTGTTTAAAGTTTCCTGAGCCCCAACAAGGACTTGGAGGCGCGTGAAGATATAATTTCCCTCTACCAAACTTGCACACTGGACCAGGAATGTAAGCAGCTTCTTCATAGGTTAGTGACAAACCAATTCAAATGTCATGGGGCGGCGGCGATAGGTAACAAAAATATATTAAAACAAGAGTTAAAATACAGGAGGGAAGAATGTACGAATTTACTCTAAATACTCTAAATTTGAAAAAGCACAAAGAACCAACTTGGACTTTGGTTGAATGCCAAACGTGGGGTAATTCTGCGCAATAGTGTTTTTCACTGTTTCAATTTTTTTTAAATGTCAACCCAAAACTCCACATACTAGTTACAATAGAGAAATCATATTTTACGACCCGAAATAACTTTGCGCCCCCTGCTAAATCTGCAGGAAGCTTCAGATGCCTGAGTAAATGTCATCAAACTTTCTTTGCAACTTTTCATGCAAATTCTTCTATCGGCAGAAAAACGTATTAGCAAAGATAATTTCCTATTGATTTACATTTACGAAGATCGGTGCCTCTGTAAAATAAATATCAGTTCGACAGTTAAGAATATATATCTTTCGCTTGCTTTTCAGGAAGACCCCAAGCCTGGAGACCTTATTGAGATTACCCGATTAGGCTACGAACACTGGGCCGTCTACGTGGGTGATGGTTATGTGGTGCATCTGGCTCCTCCAAGTAAGACCTAATCTAATCTGTGCTCTTTTTTAACATGATTCGCCGTAGGTTGCCAAGCAACACAGACAAACGCAGGCCCAGCAATCAGGGCCTAATCACTCGTTATCATTGTGCAAATGCAGTAATTAACATTTCTCAAACCGGTGCGCCCGCTGTGAAAATATCTCCCTTTAGTCCACATCGACTGACACCTGAATGGTGATATGCCCCGCAAAAACTCTCAGCAACTTTTACTGCAGGGTCCACAGTTCACTACAGCCTGGGGTCAAACGAACCACCTACTATAAGTTATGAACAAACAGCTGAGTTCCTGGAGTCACCCACACCTGCACATATGCACGCAAGCAATCACATAGGCACGTACACATGAGCAGTGTTAAAAAAAAAAAATTATAATGTAACTTTTTTTAGGATTTTGTACTACGGAAACAACCCAGTAAAAACTTACAGCATAGTTAAATCATTATAAAATACATCTTAATTAACAACACCAAAGAAGATTTAAAAATATCTGATATGTTAAAACATTGGTTTTTACCCATGACCACTGGAATTATGCGGTAGGGGAGGATTCATTTATGTGGTAGAGTTAACTAAATTAACGGCATAAAAGGCAACACATGCAGCACCTTTTTTGATAGTATTATTTCATTAATTTGTCATTTTTTACATAGCAATATTGTCTGGGCAAAGATTTCACCTTAATAGTATCAATTTTAGCAACCAAATATAGAAATAGGCAAATGAACTATGACCAGTTAACCTTTGCGAAGGGATTTCAACTGAGCGCCACACGTCACCATGTTTTAGTAACTTCTGATCTGTTTGATCTAGAAACTTTTTTTTTTTATCTGCAGATTATACATCAGATGATGAATTATGTGGCAAAAGCGGCTAACCTATAATTATGCGAAAAAAGTAGCACCATAGAATTGCATTATTCCAGTGGCCCTAGTTTTACCCTTTGGGGAACGTGTCCTCATCAATGAAGTTGTATTGTTCCATCCACCTGCCCCAGATATGTTTGTGTTTTTTGCGGACATCCTTGCAGTTGCAAAACCTCCGTATCCAAACTTTTGAAACATACGAGCCCCGCTCAGTGGCATAGTTTCCACTGGTGGAGCAGGTGTACTGGCATTGGGGTCCAGAGGCCTAACTGACTTATTGTCCCCCTGATTATTGTTGTATTTTATCATTCCAACAGCAGCCAGTGGGCACATTCCAGTCCTAATCGGGGATACCGTTGCATTCCACTTTTCTGCCCTGTCTCTTTGTAATCACCAATACCAAAACTAGTAAAAACTTTCATGTGCCTGTTCATATGTTAGATATGTAACTCCTCCAGGGAATTTACCACTGCTGTATGCGGGGAGAGAACATTGTTGCATTGTGTTATTTTGAGTAAGTATTTGTCACCTAAACCTTTGAGCAGTTCTAATACTTTCCAATACAAACCTTGCGCCCTCCTAGTTTTAAATATTCATGTTACGCTGTGTGAACATAGGAAATTATACTGACTCAACAATTTCATTGCAGTATTACATGAGTTAGAAACTTTTTTTTTAAACACATCCTATAACCTACCATAAAACAAGCATATCCTTTTGCACCAAATATAGTTTATCGTGTGGCTCAATGGTTAGAGCAGCAGACCCTGATGCAGAGGTCTAGCCCGGGACCAGGGTTCAATTCCCCACCTCGGCGGGTCTTCGGCTCAAAATTTCCACGGACCTGATAATTCTCGCGTCGGTACCTATTCCAATCATGGAGTCCCACTCTGCAACTCTGGGCAATAGCTTGCTTAATCTCCACAACGGCCCCACAACGCTGAGGATGCCTGGCCTCCACCTTGGGGGTGCTAAGGAGTGGACGCCTCACAGGGAAAGCCAGGATGGGTTCCACAGCGGTATTCGTACAAGCGCCTTGAGACCCTTGCGGGTGAGTAGTGCGCTATACAAGTATCAATTTACATCCTGGAGTCCACTAGTAGATGTCACAGAAAATACCCATGAATCCTCATGAATCAGTGGATATCTTAAAAAACAGATGTAACAACATGCCATGCTCCTTTATTTTACAGATTTTACATTGTCAATTTATGAAGGGTATGGCAGAGAATATATTCGTCGATCCATTCATTCATCCAAGCCCCGGTGAGTGAAAGGTCTAGTTCGTTTTCATGGAAACACAATTGGTAAGGTGAATCCTTACCCATTGCTTATTTGAAACTTCACCTAAATCAAAAAGAGGGAGTAAGAAGAATTCAAGGGATCTTCACTGCAATTTCATACATGCAAATAATCAACTGAGAGGGGACCCACTAACAGTGGTTCATCTGTCTCTCTTACCCCGGCCTGTAGGGGAAACCCTAAGGACCTGATTCACCAAGGACTTTCGCGCTCGTGGTGGAGGCCCCACAGTCGTGGGAGAGTCTCCTAACTCAGGGCCTATTTCTCCACAATGAGAAATATCACTGTGGAGATTCAACCCTGAGTGCGGAGACGCCCCATGACTATGGACCTCCGCAATGTGTGCGGAGGTCCATAGTGAATCAGGCCCTGAGTGTTTTTAAAAGGAATACTAAGGTACTAAGCAATAGGATCACATTGAAGCAGATGAGTAGAGGAGTCAAACACTAGTCGGGCGATCTATGAGGTTATAGAGCGGATGATGATAAAAAAGGGTTATATCAATCAACGGTACATTATTAATATGCATGCTGGGTAATTAAAACGGAAGGGGGGATTGACCATGGCTGTAGTGTCAAGATCAAAGCATAGGGAGTCCAATAAAGTACAAAGACATATAGTGGAGATCGGCACTAGAGTTGATAAGAATCAAACCCTGGTTAGTGGGGTGTAATACCCCGTGGCTAGGTTCACAGTGCTTTATATTAAAATGGTATCAACAGTGCTCGGTTAAAGACGTTTCGTGGAGAGTCTGTGGAAATTGACGAACTGTGAGCTTCAATAAAATGAGGCACAGAAAGAGATAGATACAATCTAGATCCTCACGTGCAGAATGTGGTCTGAGCACCACCCCTCGGAAACTAGGAGCCCCCTGACCCCTACCAGCGGTGTGAGAAATGTTGAGGTGATCATGGCCATTAACCCGTCTTATACCACATGTAACCGAGGTTACTAAACCACATTCATTCTCCATGATAACCTTGGTCACGTCTTCGCATAACTTGGTTTCTCCCTTAGGGTCGAGGCCACCACAATCTTTGTTCTCTTACACTTACATTGTGTAGGAGAGTAGGTTCTGCTTCCTATTGTCACCCCCACTTTTTGCTGTGATTTACTGGTTGTTCGACTTTAGTGTGGCTGTGGGCCTGCTAATCAGACCCAAAGCCCAGCTGTTCTCTCTCTAAATTCATACCATGTACTTTATGTACATATCCAATTGGGAATTGGGACTCCTTTGTGAGTCCCTGTATAGTGTACCTTAGGTACCCAGGGCATAGGTGCATCCAAGGCCTACCAGGGGCTGCAACATGTATTATGCCACCCCTGACTGGCCATCCAAACTGATACCACTGGCTGATCACTCAGCTGGAGTAAGGTGGTCTAATCACCCCTTACTTAGATATAGTATGTCTATATCTACCTTATATATAGACACATAGTAACCTATAAGTCACTCCTATGGCAGGCTTTGACAATCCTGAAGGCAGAGTGCTTGGTTTTATGTGAGATGGTGCTCTAGCATGAGCTGAGCCTGTCTGCAGCTTTCGGAACCATGTCCGTATAGCTGTTCTATGATATAGCCATACCATATACTCTTAAATGCATTATAATCCTCGCGGTTAATGCTAACTTTGGTTTGGCTTTATCGAAACATGTCGTGTAAGGTGTCAAACGCTTTGGAATACTACCCCCTCACCAGTTCTGGTGACGGGGGTAGCATTCCACCCTTCTAGAAGGAGAAGACATGTAATAACTAGTAACCCCGGTTAAAGTTAAACAGAGCCTCAGCATCACAAAATGGATGCTGCTGCCACAGACACAAGTCTGACCTCCTGCTGCTGGGAGCCCTTCCAGCGAGAGAGGCCTGAACAATAGGTTACATGCCTTGGGAGGTGCGAGCACCTCCCCAGACACCCTGTAGTGTATTGGGGCAGGGTGGGTTGAATGAAATGAGACACTCCCTGGGCCACACAAGGTGCTCCACGCATAGCCCGGTTCAAACCAGTAGCTGGGGCACTCCAGCCCCATCTCTGGCTTGAAACTGGACAAAGGGAAAGGGGTGTAACCACCCCCTTCCCAGGTTCCACCCATAGGAGGGACCTAGAAGGTAATCCAGCCCCTTAGATTAGTATAAAGCTAGGAGCTGAGTCTAGAGACTTTAGATTATCCTGAACTGAAACTCTGAAACGAAACTCTGGACCTTCGACGTTCTACTCGACTAGAAGACTGAAGAAATCTCCCTTGTGGTCAAGAAGTGACCACCCTGTGGAAACAGGCACCACCAGTGATTTGCTGGTTTGCTTTGTCGACGCTCCTGCCGGAACCCGACGACCTAGCGATGCAGCCTCTGGACTTCCAGACATCGCTGACTCCAAGCCACATCCACAGCAAAGCTGAGACCCATGGCGTACACGAGAGACGTGGGACCGGACACCCTGCAGTACCTGCTTTTTGCTAACTGTGCAGCTTCTGAGGTGTCCTCGAAGTTGTGCATTGGGGTTTGAGAAGCCCCAGCCTGAGCAGTAAATGCACCGAAGCTCAGCCCTCCACACTCCACAAGTGCCGCGTGGGGCCTGTGCCTGCATTTCTCCTCGACGCGTCTACGCTGTTGCTAGCCTGTTGGCTAGTGGCCCTCATGAAGACATCGTTTTGAAACAACACTGCTTGTCTGGTTGCTCTGGGCTTGCTCCTGCTTTCCTGTAAAGGGGAAGCTCCCCAGACCTTGCTGGTCTGAACAGAAGACGATCTTCCCTTGCTGCGCGGGTTGCCTTTGCCAAGGCTTGTTGACTCCAATCCAGAAGCCGACACCGCCAACAGCGAGATCCTTCGTGGGACAGTCCGTATCCAGCTCATGGTCATTGTCGACGCCTCCTGGTCTACGTGGCTGCAAAGACAAGCTTCACCTCTTCACCTGATTGCTTCCCGACATCTCCTGGTTCCTTCCTGGTTCCTTCACTAGTGACCCAGACTCTGTCCCCTCTGATTTCAGGTTCTTCACTCCCTCGATCCACCCTTGGATCCAACTGGACATCTTCCTCCTGGTCGCCTGCAGCATCTTCTTGCAGCTCTCCATAGGATTCGACGACGAAACCCGACACGAAAGAACACCTATGCACCCGGCTTCCCTGGGTGAGGTAACTTGAGTACTCCGGTGCTCCCGTGAGTCTTGACTTTCCTAGTGTCCTAATTAACTTTGGGTTTCCCGCTATCTATCCAGAGGTGTCCTAAATCAACTAGTTTCTTTTGATTTCAAAATATTTTATTGAAATTTTGATATGCAGGTGAAACAGAAAGACAATACAAAAAATATTACTAAATGGCGAAAATACCTTAAAACATTATCAAAACTAGTAAACAATACATTATAAGATTGCAAAAGGTAAAGATAAAACAATAATTAAGGGAAATTCAAAGGGAAAATGAAAGGAAAAATATATGATTAGGATAAGAATAAATTGAGAGGAGCTACTGTAATAAAGAGAGAACAAACAATAATGGAAAATGAAGGCCACCAAGATTAACACCTTGGCTGCTAGAGGTTTTCCCCTCCTGTGCTGCAAAATGGGATTTATCATTGTTCATGACGAGCTCAGCTCGTCATAAGCACAGCTCCACTGTGCCTCATGACGAGCTGAGCTCGTCATGAGCATCGAAGGGGTTAAACAAATAGTCATACATTACTTCATATCTAAATATAAATCAACAGGTAACCAGAATGATTGAAAAGAAAGCAAATTATGAACAAGCCCCTTCAAGGATAATTGAGCACCTCTTCTTGTAAAAAGAACCCAAGACCACCAAGCACGAACAGATAAAGAAGAACAGTCTTTCCAACAATAAGTAATGGATTTCAATGCTGCTGAAATAAGAAAATTAAAAAATTTACATTCTAGAACATTTAAATCATGTAATAAGATATGCGATTTACAAATCAACAATTTATAAGAAATATCTTCTTGAATATTTAAAATCTTAGTTATACCGACCCAAACATCAGACCAAAACTTGAAAATAGAAGGGCAATCAAATAACATATGTTGCAATGTACCAGATTCAACTTTACAATGCCAACAGTCAGGAGAAGGGAGAAGGTTAGCATGAAATAAACGGTAAGGGGTCCACAATCTATTAAGTAAAACATAAGAGTTAGTTAGAAAGAGGGAAACCAGCCAGATATACCATTACACCATATTTCTCTCCAATTGTCATTAGATAAAGAAAGTGAAAGTTCATTATTCCAGAAAGTTGACAGCGTATCTATGTTATTACCAAGAGTGTCCAATAACTTTTTATAAAAAATACAAACACCATGAGAAGAAGAAGAAACCGTTTGGATGTAGCGAGCCAAATCAACATCAATATTAGAGGGAATAGCATCTGGAAAGGAGTCTAAAATTGAATTACATAAGTATTGGTATTTGATAACATGGGATCGAGGTAAACCAAATCGAGATTGAAATGTTCAAACAAAATGAAAATATTATTGATATACACATCTTTAAGATAAAAATACCTGCTTTAATCCATGAGGACCATAAAGTAACATTCCTATTCAATTTGATAACAGTGCTATACCAAAGGGAGATATCTCCAGTAGTATTCATGGGGGAAAGAAAAATTAGGTCTAAATCATTAAACATCATTTTAGTAGATTTAATAATGGTTGATTTATGGAAAAATGCTGTGGTATCAGACATTGTTAATGGAGATGAAAATGGGTGAGGATTTACTAACAATATCTCAATAGATAACCAAGCAGGAGGAGTAATTAATAAAGAGTAATTAAACCAAAGAGAACTTTGTTTCAAAATAAAGTCTTTATGATAAAGAAAATATTCAGGAATGCCAAAACCGGCATTACGTTTGGGAATTTTTAGTAATTTATAACTAATACGAGGTGACTTGTTATTCCATAAGAACTTAGACAAAACTTTGTCAACATCTTTATAAAACTTCAGAGGAAATTGAATTGGAAGCATTGCAAGTGTATAAAAAGTTTTCGGCGCTAAAGTCATTTTTATAGAATCTAATCTGCCCCACCATGTAAGATGTAGTGATGACCATTTGGAAATTTTGTCTTTAATATAAGTTGAAAGAAAATCACAATTTAACGTAATGGTTGACTTTATGGATATAGAAAAAAAATCCCAAGGTATTTCAGTTTATTTTTTTGCCAAATTAAACCATTCAAGGGAAGCATATCAAGGGTACAATAAACATTCAAAGGGAAAAATTCTGTTTTATTTGTATTTAAAGTATACCCATAAATTGTAGAGTAATTTGTTATAATATGCATTAAAGGTGGGAAAGAGGACACAGGATCACTTAAAAATAAAAGCACATCATCAGCATATGCAAGGGCCCTAACAAGAACACCTTTAATACTGATAACTTTAATCTCATCACATTTTCTAATTGAAGAAAGAAAAGGCTCAATGCCAATTAAAAATAAAAGAGGAGAAAGCGGACATCCTTGCCTTGTACCTCTAAAAAGAGAAAACTGATGAGAAATGTGTTCATTTATGAATAAACGAGCAATCGGTGCAGAATATAAGGCAGAAACCATACGAATAAAGGAATCTCCAAAATTAAAAAAGGATATTGTATGAAATAAGAATTGCCAATTAATCTTATCAAAGGCTTTCTCAGCATCTAAGGCTAAAATACCTGAGGGGGATGATAGAGTAGAACGTTGTTCAATAACGTGAAGTAGAGTTCTGGTGTTATTAGCAGAAACTCTATTTTTCATAAAACCAGATTGGTCGGGAGAGATAACTGAATCCAAAATAGGTGCTAATCTAGACGCGAGTATTTTTGCATAAAATTTACAGTCTTGATTAATCAAAGAAATAGGGCGGTAATTAGAAACAAGAGTGGGATCTTTATCAGGCTTTGGGAGTACAATTATTAATGCTTCTGTGAATGAACCAGAGGATGTACCTTGGATCCAAAAAAAGTAAAAGGTTGATATAAAAAGGGCAGCAATTGTATTTGAAATTCTTAATAAAATTCTGCTGGTAACCCATCTGGACCAGGAGACTTATTTTTCTTAAGGGACTTAATGGCAAGTAAAATTTCATCTTTAGTAATGGTTGAGTCAAGACCAATTTTATCAGATTGGGAAATCTTAGGTAAATCACAGGAAGATAAATAGGATTCAATTAAAGATTCATTATGAAAATCAGGTTTGTTATATAATGTAGAATAAAACCTCAAAAATTCCTTGACTATATCATTTTGAGAAAAAGCAATTTTACCATGAGAGCTTTGAATAGAATTGATTTGAGTTTTGTCTTTTTTAATGCGTAAATAATTAGCTAACAGTCGGCCAGAGCGATTAGTATTGAAAGTAATTCTGGCTTTGGCAATAGAAATTTGAATGCCTGCTCTCTTACTGAGAATGGAGTTAAATTTATATTGTAATATTTGAAGTGTAAACCTATATTGGGGATCATTAGAAGATATAAAGAGTCTTTCATTTTTCACAATTTGTTTTTGTAAATCTAAAATGGATGCATTGAAGGTTTTGTTTTCATGTGCCATAATTGAAATTGCAGTCCCCCTAATATAGGCTTTAAATGCATCCCATCTGTTAATTAAAGAGGTAGAACTTTCGTGATTAAATGAAAAATACTCAGTTATGGCTGTTAAAAGGTTTGGTTTATGTTTCTCGTTCAATACAATATCAGTATTCATTCGCCACCTAGATTGTTTAATGTATGTTGACTGTAAATTTAAAAATAAGGAAACCAAGGCATGGTCAGAGACATCAATATTACCAATTCGAGGATCTGAAACAGAATTGATTAAGTGTCTAGAAATTAATAAACAGTCAGTTCGGGAATGGGAGTTATGAGGATTGGAGAAAAAAGTGAAACTTTTTTCTGTGGGAAAGTGTTGTCTCCATATATCAACTAATTTAGTTGTTTGAAGAAAGGCTTTAAATGCAAAATACACTTTAGAAGGGTGGAATTTGGTTCGAGAAATTCTATCCAGTAAGGGGTCATAAATTATATTTAAGGCACCCGGTTTTCCGTTTCTACTGATTTGTACCGATAAATACAGACAGAAAACAATGTGCTTCCTGTCTGTATTTATTGTTAAAAGCGGAAAAATACTGAAAATTCTGCTTCTTGTGAGAGACTCTCCATGCTGTCTTTCATGAACTTCAGGCAAAACCTGAACAGATAGACAGCATGGAGAGTTAAAAAGAAAATAGGATGAGATTTCCTCAAATAAACATATATGTTAACATTCGTTTGTAGTATAATGCTAATATGTACGTGTGGGTGTAGTTTTAAATTATAAGTGGCTTCTTTATTTACTAAAACGCGAAAGGCATACACATATAAGGACATGTGAAAGAGTTAAATAAATGTAGAAATATACCATTTTGCGACTCCATTTATTCACAAAACACAAAATAAATATGGATAAATACCAATAAGAAGGCCCAAAAATAAATATGGATAAATACAGACGGAAATGTTAAAAAAATAAATACCATAAAACCGGGAGCCCTAATTATATTAAAATCCCACCAACAATTAAGGGAACATTTCCGACCTTTAAGACCTCTGTAGCAAGAGTGGACCAGAAAGTAGGATCGTCCACAGTAGGACCATAAACATTCAATAAAAATAAGAATGTATCATGAACTTTAATTTTTGCTAGTACATATCTACCATCAGCATCAGAGTGTTTGCTTAAAATCTGACAATGTAATCTTTTTGCAAACAGAATCGCCACTCCATATTTCTTGCCAGAAGCAAGAGAAGAGACAATGCTATCAACCCATTTCTTTTTCATATAATCTAAAATTTTGTCATCAATATTAATCTCTTGAATAAAACAAATATCAGCATTATACCGTCCTAAGTAATCTAATATTTTCGTACGTTTAACTGGATGACGCAATCCTTTAACATTTAATGACACTACATTCAACTGAGTATTAGCCATAGTAGAAAATGGTAAGAAATGAAATCCAGAAGACAGGCATAAGAGAAAGAAAAGCAAAGAAGAAATCGGCCTAAAATAAAAAAAAATAAAAAAAGTAGCTCCAAAACATATCAAAGGATATAAGGAGAGAAAGAAACATGGAAAAAACGACAAACGAGAGACATAAATGTGAAATGTGAAACGCACACACGGTTACAAGAAAGGCCAAAACCGCTGGAGCCCCACAGAAGAAAATCTCAGCATCCTGTCAGAAAAGGCAGAATTATCATAACTAAAGTATTGGAATCATTAGTATCCATTGAATGATGATACTGTTGATCAAGAAAATGTCTCAAGTCATCAGGATGTTGAATAGATTTGGAAAAATTATCCTTCCAAGCACGCATCATCGATGGGCCAAAAAGTCTATACTTGAAACCAAGACGTCGAAGATGAGGACGGAAAGTAGAAAATTCTTTGCGTATTGCAACAGTTTCCTTGCCAAAATCCTGGTGAATAAAAATCTTATTTCCATTAACCATCAGCGAAGGAATTTCTCGAGCTGCCTTTCTAATTAAGACCAAGTGGTAGTGACGAAGAACCTTAAAGATTATTTGTCGTGGTTTGGTGTGGTGAGGATTTCTATGTTTAGGAATTCTGTGAGCCTTATCTATTTCAAATTTTACAGGAAATTTGATTTGCAAAAGACCAGGGAGCAAATTTTCCAAGTATAATCTGCAGCTAGCCCCTTCAACATCTATCTTCAGGTAAATTAAAAATGCGAAGATTGTATTGCCTATTGCGATTTTCCAAATCCAGCAACTGAGAACACAGAGGTGAGATTTTTGTCACCAGAGGAGCGAAAGAGTTAATTCTAGCCTTATTATCCTGAATTTTAATTGAATTATCTGAACTTTTCATGGACAGACTAGCCATCTCCTTGCGAACATTTTTAATTTCTGATGCAATGGAATCAGTGTTGACTCTTAAAGCTTGAATTCCTTCCAATATTAAAGATAAGGAAGGCTCTGAAGATTCCACAACTTTAGATTTAATAGGAGGAGGGGAAATTTGCTGCCTCCTTTTATTATTAACCACAGCTTTAGTCTCCATGTTGTCAAAAAATAAGGAGAAAACAGTAGAAATTCAAGAAAGTAGCCCAAAAATCTGCAAAAGTTGTGAGAATGCAGGTAAAATCACTGGTGCAGCAGCTAAAATGAGCTGTGGGCGTGGCTAGGCCCAAGCCAGGCCCTTTCATAGAACTGCACTCCGCCCATCTGACAGAAAGCCCTGCAGTACCTCAGAAGCTGGGCTGGGGACAGGAACCACACTGCCGAAAGAAGGACTTCCACTGCACCAAAGTCGCTGAAAACCGCCAGTTATTGCAGGTAGGCATTCATAAGGCTCTCCATTCACTTTGTAGATGATTGTTGACAGGAATCGTCGTTTTTATTTATAAAAACGGGAGCAAAAACGCGCTACTGCAGAGAAACGGCAGCCATCTTGTTTGCGCGCTCGGGCGTCTCCAATGATCAAAATCAACTCGTTTCTAACTGTTACGTTCCCATTCTAAGTCTATGGTAACCCGCGTGTGTGTTTAGACACTGCACATGCTCCCCTTGGGTCTCCTACTTCCTAACCTTTGGTGTAGTAGTGTAGTCCCAGTGATTCCCTAGGCCCTAGGCCTATCCATTGTTCCTGAAGTGGTTCTTATACCACTTACTTAGTATATGGTTCGTGAGGCCCCTAGGGCAGAATTGTATTTGTGCAACTTAAAGTATGATTATTGAGTAACTTGTGCTGCATCTCGAACTCTGAACTCATAAAGAGTCCAGAGGGGTTGTGTTAGTAATAAATACATATATATTTGATATATACCTTGTGTGGTGTCCTTTCATTTGGTATTCAAGGGGTTACATTTGGTAAAACACCTGGCTTCACATGCTCTCTGAAGTATTAGCCTAAGACTGCTTTGTCCATGCTACCACTAGGATAGCTGGTCTATAAGGTTCACTTTTCAACCATCACCATAAGGGTTGTTTGGACTGGTGCAGGGTGATCACTAGAATAGTGAACACCATATACCAGGCCAACTTCTCACATTGGTGGCAGCGGTGGGATAAGAGCTTGCTGTTGTTTTACCATTGTAATCTTGAGATATCATTTGAAAGATCACATTAAGGTTCCTAGAGGTACATATAAATCAAGTCTTAAATACTTAAGTTCTACTGAACTTAGGTGTTGTAGAGAAAAGGGCCTAAAACACCATGACTACAACTCCTACAGGTCCAAGTGAAAGTACTTAGCCAGGCTAACTTAAGCTTACACGGGGCTGGAGATGGGATAGCCCCATACAGACCCCCAAGCAGGCTTAACAATGGGCCTAGAAGGAGAAGATCCCCATCCAGGGAATCTATCCACTCTCAGGGCTCAGTAGGCTCTGATGCCTCTGCTCAGAGGAGAATGACTTCCCCTCAGAGAAGAGAACATCAGGCTAGAATGAGAGAAGTCAATCTGAGGATTGAGAGGCAAGAGATTGCCCTAGCCAAAGAGAGACTTGCTCTTGCAAGAGAAAACAAGTTAAGTGGAGTAGACTCCACTGGTGGCAACAATATCCCTAAGGATAGGGAGAGGTCTTATGACCATAAAAACCTGAACAGGAATGTCCCTCCCTACAAGAGTGGGGATGATATCCACAAGTGGATAACTGCTTTGGAGAGGGCTTGCAAAGTACAGCAGGTACCACAAAGTCAGTGGGCAGCAATCTTATGGCTCTCCTTTTCAGAAAAAGGAAGAGACAAGGTCCTCACAGTTAGTGATGAGGATGCTGACAACTACACTGTCCCGAAGAGTGCTCTGATAGATGGGTTTGGCCTAACCACTGAGCAGTATAGGTTGCTGTTCAGAGATACCCAGAAGACACAGACTCATGACTGGACTGATTTTGTAGATTGTGCCACTAAGGCTCTGGAAGGCTGGTTACTGGGCAGTAAAGTTAAGGACTATACAGGATTGTATAATTTGATCATGAGAGAACAAATACTTAATAATTGAATTGTCAGAACCAGTTGTTGCATCAACACCTGATTGACTCTGATCTGGCCTCTCCCCAAGAATTGGGAAAGAAGGCAGACAAATGGGTCTGAACCAGGGTTAAGCAGAAAAACCAGAACCAAGGTGGTGATCAGAAGAAGCAAGACCAAAAGGGTGGGTGGGGATCAGAAAGACCAGAAGACTTCACCAGGTCCCCAAAAAGCTTCTACTGAGGGGGGTTCCAAGAAACCCAAGAAGAAAGAAGGTCCAAGAAAACCCTGGTACAATATCTGTAAAAGTAATACTCACTGGACCAGTGACTGCACCAAAAAGGAGACAGCTCCAGCCACATTGCCCCTAAGGCAACTGTTCCCCCTAGTACAGCTAATAGTGGTGGTTCTCAACAGAAGGGTGTGGTAGGGTTAACCGAGAGGATTCTGGCCTAGTCAGAATGCCAACTCAAGCTGTTCTTGTCTGTGATGTGGACATGGCTATGTCCTCTACTGTGAGCCCCAGTAACCTGGGCAAGTACAGACATGGTGACACCTAACTTTGTGGACCCTGGACAGATCATACTAGGTGAGAATGACCTAGTGACCAATGATAGCAATGTCACTACCACTCATAGTATGGCAATTGTTAATTTCTCTTGGGGAGGGGTAACAGACCTGAAGAAGGTTGTTGTAAGTTCAGACCTCCCTGTAGAATGTTTGTTGGGCAATGATCTAGGAGCTTCAGTCTGGTCGAAGTGGAGTATAGGACTCATGCAGAGATGCTGGGCATATCAGCACATCTTCTTGCTGTGACCAGGTCACAGGCCAAAAAGTGCCAAACTAAACAGGTCTTGGATCCTGAAACTATGGACCAAGTGCCTTCCAAGAGAAAGAGCAGAAGGGTTAAGGCAGTGCCTTCCCCCCTACCTCAGAGTGAAGATCAGTCTTCTCAGGACGCTGACTGTGAGACCCCAGAAGGAACTGTCCTAGAAGAACTTGAACCTGAATAGGTTGAGTTTCTTGGGACAGGGGGACCTTCAAGGGCAGACCTGAGGCAGGCTCAATTAGACTGCCCCTCTCTTGAACCCCTCAGACAGCAAGCTGCTGCTGAGGCTGCTGGGAATGCTACAGGTACCCATAAAGTATATTGGGATGAAGGGCTCCTATACTCAGAGGCTAGAGACCCCAAGCCTGAGGTTGGTCATACCTCTGGTATTCAGGGGCTTCCTTCTTACCTTAGCCCATGATATTCCCTTAGCAGGATATCTTGGCCAGAACAAGACTTGGGACAGGCTTGTCCCTCACTTTCACTAGCCCCACATGTCAGAAGACACCAAGGAGTTTTGTCGCTCCTGTGTCACCTGCCAAGCTAGTGGCAAATCAGGTGGCACCACAAAGGCCCCCCTTATACCACTACCTGTGGTGGGGGTTCCCTTTGAAAGAGTTGGGATAGACATTGTTGGACCAATGAATCCCCCAAAAGCCTCTGGGCACAGGTTTATTCTGGTGGTAGTGGACCATGCCACCAGATACCCAGAAGCTGTCCCTTTAAGGACCACTACAGCACCTGTTGTGGCAAGAGCCCTCTTGGGAGTTTTCTCAAGAGTGGGTTTCCCTAAGGGGGTCATATCAGACAGAGGTGCAAACCTTATGTCTGGATATTTCACTGCTATGTGGAAAGAGTGTGGAGTGAACTACAAGTTCACCACACCCTACCATCCACAATGCAATGGTCTGGTTGAGTGATTCAACAAGACCTTTGAAGGGCATGATCAAGGGTTTACCTGAAAAGCTTAGACAAAGATGGGACATCCTTCTGCCCTGCCTTCTGTTTGCTTACAGAGAGGTCCCACAGAAGGGGGTGGGCTACAGCCCTTTTGAGCTTCTGTTTGGGCATCCTGTAAGGGGACCCCAGTGTCTTGTGAAGGCGGGATGGGAGTTACCTCTCAAAGCTCTAAAGCAAGACATAGTGGACTATGTACTTGGTCTCGGCTCCAGGATGGCTGAGTATATGAAGAAGGCTTCTAAAAACCTTGAGGCTAGCCAAGACCTACAAAAAACTTGGCATGACCAAAAGGCTGTGCTGACTGTTTACCAGCCAGGACAGAAGGTGTGGGTGTTGGAGCCAGTGGCCCCAGCAGCCCTCCAAGACAAATGGTCTCAACCCCACACCATTGTTGAGCAAAAGGGAGAGGTAAACTATCTGGTTGACCTTGGACCTTGGACCTTGATAAGCGCCTCAGAAATGGAAGTTCATCGCGATCGGCCTGTTGGTTTCACTTGCTTACAGTTTTAAACACCAGGAGTTAATAGACATTGTATAATTTTCACAAATTTTGTAATTTGTTTTAAAATATACAAATGTATAATGTTCTCATGTTAAAATGTATTATTTTTGCTTCAGCACAGTGATTTATAACCACAGGGTGGGCGGGGTATAGTTGAATCACTCAAGGCAACAAAGGAAAGGGGAAAATACTGGATGACACTCTTGTGACACAATGTAGAGGTGTATTGTGGGCTACGTAGTCATTAGCGTGAACAAGGCTATTGTAGGTCGGTTGTGATAGGCGCAATTTAAAACTTGAGGGAGTGTCTAAGTTGCGCTGGATTTTTTTTTTTTAATTTTATTGGGTTTTGTTCCACACAGCATATAAAATCAAGTACATTTCCCACGGTTCCCTAAATTTACAATATACACTCCCCTAGCTGCATTCTCGGTAGTGGGTTAGGATGTGGTCCGGTCAATGTATACAATACCCCATTAAAGGATGAGTCCCAACGTGCTCTGTCCTATTCTACTAACAACCTCCCCTATATTCCCTCCCTCCTCCCTGGATCCCCATCATCGATGTCTGCAATTGGTTTTAGTCATATTAAGCTGTGTGCCCAGGAATGATCAGGTGTTGGTCTGTGCGATGTGCCTGTCATGTTTCGGGGGATAGTCCGCAATCCTATTGCTGTTCCTCTCTTTCTTCTTGTGTCCCATAGTCACGCAGTGCGTGCACTAATGCGTCCCACGCCTGAGCAGTTTCTAGTGCCTTTTCGTTGCGCTGCCTAGTCTAGTGCCATTGGGCCCCACTGTCGCTTTCCAGTGTTTTGTAATTTCTCGTTTTGCTAGAATAAGCCCCATATCTATAGATGTACTTGTGATCTTGTTCCTGGAGGTATGGGGGAACCAGTGCAGGACACCTACGGCTATATCAAATTCCAAGCCCCGTTCCGTTATCGCATTTAGAGTGTCTCCCACCTCCTCCCAGTAAAGCTCTAATCTTGAGCATGTCCATAGCATATGATCCAGTTCTGCCCGACCTTCGTACATCTGGGACATGCGGCATCATCTACATCAAAATATTTCTTGATCTTGCCTGTTGTCAGATATGCTCGGTGGAGGATGTAGAAATGCACTAGCAGGAATCTTGCGTTCCGTGTGCTCTTCCAGGCCCTCCGCATTATCTGCGCCCACACCGTCTCTGGGATGCCTTTCCCTATGTCTGTTTCCCATTTTCCCCTCAGCGCCTCTAGCGGTGATAGCCCTTAATTTAGCATTCTGGAGTAGAGGCACAAGACTGCCTTGAAAGTTCCCGCTGCCATCATTGTATATTAACAAACAGTCGTTGTTTTCGGCTCTATCAGCCCCTCCCTCCAGTGCGACTGTATTGCTCGTGTTAATGCTGCGTGTAGCAGGAAACCTCCTCTTGGCAGGTCGAACCTGTCTAGGAGTGTTGGGTACGGCAATAGTGCGCCGTCTTCATATAAGTCCCCCAGCATCTGGACTCCCGCTTCCTCCCATTCCTGTAGCTGCGACCAGTCACCACCGTGTGGCAGTGCCGTCAACATTTCTATTGGGATATCGGGGGCATAAGGGTGTAGCACGCCTGCCGTACGTTGTCAACGTTTCCAACACAATCTGATAGTTTTTTCCTCCTGCGATAGATCCCTGAGATCCAGTTTCTGTTGCAGCGCTATGAAAGAAAGGACATGGCGAGGCATACCTCGGCCTCTTTTATACTCTGGTCCTCTAAATTCTTGTGCAAGTTCCTGAGTGTAGATCTGCAGTTGAGCTGCTAAGTAGTACAGCTCAAAGTCTGGTACCGCCAGTCCACCCTCCTTTTTAGGTCTTATTAACGTCGTTTGTGCTACTCTTCGCCGTCCCACCCCCCAAATAAGGACACTATCATGGACTTTAGAAATTTAAAGGTAGTGGCAGGTATCCATACTGGCAATGTCCTAAAGTAATACAGGAGCCTTGGAAGCGCACCCATTTTTAGTAGTGCTATCTGGCCTGCCAGTGACAGTGGGAGAGTAGCCCAAAAGGCCATATTACCCTTCAAAGCTCTTATCCCACGGCCAATATTATCTTCCAATAAGTCAGCTGTCGTGTGGTAAATGTACACGCCTAAGTATTTCATGCAATTGGGCTCCAATCTCACCTCTCGGGTCGTTGAGGGTCGGGTCTCCCCCTATCGCACCGGGAACAAGCATGTCTTGGACCAGAAAAAACAGCTTGGAGGTCTTTTAGTTTTCCAGAATTACTAGGCGCACTACCTGGGTGGCCGCAAGGTAATATGTTCAAACGGTAGTCAGTATAGGCAATGAGGCGAGCGGTAATACCTCACAACCGCTCCAAGAAGGACCAGCAAGCTGATCCAAACAAATAGAAAAAACAACAATGCCCCTGCGCTATACACATTCAATAATTGGATAGTACTGATGTAAGTTTGTTTAGGAAGATAATGGAAGTTGTTAGGACAAATCTAAACATTTAGTGAATCTCCGAGAATGAGTATAAATGAATGAAGATACATGGGTGGAGAAACAATCTGTTCTTGGTGTAGTCACTTCTGTTTATTGTTCCATTTCAAAAGCCAACACGTGTTTTATCGCAGGGAACAAACTGCGAATCTTCAGGGCTGGATAGAAACATAAAATACATTTTTGGGAACATGTTCTGCTAGATAACAAACCTAGCGCCATGTTCTGCTAGATAACAAACCTAGCGCCATGTTTCTGACAGAAACCTGGCTAACAGAGAGTTCTGGGCCAGGTATTGCTTTTGCCCTCCCTCCTGACTATGCCATCGTCAGAAGAGACAGAGAAGGAAAAATCGGGGGTGGCATAGCGGCTATTTTTCAGAGACAGTTTACCTGCAATCTGGAGCCCATTAGTATTCCTGACAGTGAAGCTGCCTTCTTCAAGATCTCACTGAATCCTAATTTCACATTCTCCGGTGTCTTGATATATAGGCCCCCCTCCGGCCACCTAAAAAATTGGGCGGCCAATTTGGCCAGTTTTATAACCCCCCTTTTCTTAACTTCGAAAAATCTCACCCTGCTTGGTGATTCTAATATGCACTTCGACGACCCTAACAACGTCACCTGCTCCAACTTATTGGGGGACCTTGCAGTATTACAACTTAAACTATTAAACTCTGGCTCCACTCACAAGGCGGGACACTTACTTGATCCCATTATTACAAACATCCCTGAACTTAGTTGGACGTCCACGTCCCCTGTCTGTTGGTCTGATCACCACCTCCTACTCTTCGGCCTAAAATTACCTCCATCTACTCTAAATAATGCTGTATGGCCGGTCTCGTCCATGAGAAACTGGAAACAGCTTGACACCAGTAAACTCAGTGAATCTCTAGCAAATAGTCCACCAGCTCAGGCCTCAGACATGGAAGGTATTGCCAATGCGATGCACACTTGGCGCGAAAAAGCTGTTGACAGCTGTCTCCCTTTCTCTCAAACTAAAAGAAACATACATCGACCCCCAGCCCCATGGTTTACTGAATGCTTAAAATTGGAAAAATCACACTGCAAATACCTTGAGAGGCAATGGAGAAAAGACTATTCCATTGAAAAAAAGAGGGTTTATCAAAACGCCAGAAACAAGTACCACTCCGCTTGTATCAAAGCACGCGCCCTTTTTGTTGCAAATAACATCAATTTTGCTTCTAACAAAGCTAAAACTCTTTTCAACACAGTTAAGGAACTTGCAGGTGTTAACACGGTTGCAAATGCCCCCCCTCTGAGCACCACACAATGTCAAAACCTAGCATCTTTCTTTACTGATAAAATTGAGAATATCATCCATGCTATAAACTCTCAACCTCTAATTAATAATCTTTCAGTCACTCCACCACTAAACCTTCCTGCTTCTAAGCTCCTTACCCACTGGCCTGAAATTACCCTGGACTCACTTAAATCTTCTCTGAAATCCATCAAATCGGGCTCTCCTCGAGACCCCCTCCCCGTCAGTGTTCTAAAAACCCTTGACGACCCAGTTTTGACTTTTGTCGCTAACACCCTCAACGCCTCTCTCATCCTTTCCACAGTGCCTTCCTTGTGGAAGCATGCAATGGTTAGTCCCCTGCTGAAGAAGCCCTCTGCCAACCCTGAAGTTCTGGCTAATTATCGGCCTATATCACTTCTACCTGCTTGCTCTAAACTTCTGGAGAGACATATTCATTCTGCTCTTACTCTCTTCACCGAGAATAACGCTCTCCTTCATCCATCCCAATCAGGTTTTCGTGCCGGTTTCTCTACTGAAACCGCCTTGCTGGGTGTCACGGAAGCCATTAGGAAGCACCTGGATGAGGGTCAAACTGTCGCACTCATATTGTTAGATTTGAGTGCGGCGTTTGATACCATCTCGCATTCCAAACTACTGACCACATTAGATAACAACGGCATTAGAGGTGCAGCTCTTGACTGGATCAGATCTTTTCTGTTGCACAGGACCTTTCAAATTACCTCATCCATTGCTTGCTCGGACACCTTCAGTGCCCCACACGGTGTCCCACAGGGCTCCATTCTAAGCCCCCTGTTCTTTAATATTTACCTTCGACCTTTGGCCGATCTAGCAGAAAGTTCGGATCTCACCCTAATGACCTATGCTGACGATTCCCAAATCATCTTTTCCCTGACAAAGCCAAAATCCTCTGATCCCTCTCTTCTTAGGCAGGGACTTTTGAACATCTTCAGTTGGATGTCCATCAACCAACTGAAATTGAATGGCGATAAAACGGAGGTCATACTCCTAGGTAAAGATAAACATCTGTGGAATCCTTCCCATTGGCCATCTGAACTAGGGACCATTCCAACTCCTGTTGACCATGCAAGAAATCTGGGCGTCTCCCTCGACGACACTCTATCTATGAGGCAACAGGCTAACAAAGTAGTCGGTCTTTGTTTCATCATAATGAAATGGCTGAGAAAGATCCTCTGGATGCTGCCCCTTGCAACTCAAAAGACCGTAGTCAATGCATTGATAACATCACGTCTTGACTACGGGAATATCCTGTATTTAGGATCAAATCAGGCTGTGATCAAAAGGTTGCAGCTCGCCCAGAACTCAGCAGCAAGACTACTCTGTAACATCCCCAATTTCTCCAGTGTATCGAAACATCTGAGGGACTTACACTGGCTCAGGATCGATCAACGTATCAAATTTAAAGCCCTCACCTACATGTTCAGAATTAAAAATTCAACAGCCCCCAAATACCTGCAATCATTGGTTACCCCTTACATTCCTGGACAGATGCTGCGCTCCCATTCAGGAGCATTCTTTGTGATCCACAGATACAAATTGTCAAGAATTGGTGGCAGATCCTTCTCTGTCCTGGGACCCACTCTTTGGAACTCCCTCCCAGTTAACATCAAGACTGAGGTCAATTATGCTAGTTTCAGAAAGAGCATCAAGACCTGGCTCTTCAACAAATAACTCTCCGTAACCCTTAAGCGAAACTTTGTGATCAGCAAACCTGTTGTCGGCGCCGGGAAACCCTTTTTGGGTAGCTGTGCGCCATACAAATGGAAAAAATAAAATAAATAAATTCTGTTAGCGAACATATTTAGGTAGTGACTTAATCGTGTCAACCAGAGTGACAAAAGCATGCCATTTGAGTGACTCTGTGTCAGTGTGATGAGAAATCACTAACTTGGTGACATATGTGAATAGGGAATGGGTTAGATATCCCCAAGGACAGAAAGCACTGGCCGGATCGAAAAGTGAAGTGGCAAGGTGAAAAAGTGTTGTACTTTTTATGTAACGGCATCCCAAGTGACTTGTAAGTGATATTGTAAAGAGCAAAGGGAAGAATGGCAGCATGAATTTCAATCATTTACGCGTCAGACATTGTGCACATTATTTAATACATAATTAACTCTTTTCCAAAAAGTATACTCTAAACATTTGTGCACTTATTTCAAAGAACTTTTAAATCCCTCTTGTGTGAGATAACCATTCTATTGGGTAGCTATCATACCTTGATTGAAACACTTATAGGACTAGATACATTCCATTCGGATGTCTAATCCTCAATCATTTTGTGATAATGAATTAGGGGGAGAAGGCCGGTCAGTGTGAAGACTCTGTTAAGTGTCTACAAAAGGAAATGGAGAATGAAAGAAAAATGAGAAAAGGGAGATAGATTTGTGGGATATGCTGGGTGCTAACCCAAAAGTGCTCTAGATTGTTAAGTTCTGCAGAAAGGGCTTTCCCTGATTCAGTTATCCGCTATTAAGTACAACGGAGGTCATAGTTGAAGAGATGTTATTGAAAGTAAACGACACTCACCCTCGTAGAAAACGATAAAGGTGAAAGTTCGTTTAAGTAAAAACGTAGTCCGGGCGTTGCGTGGAATCGTGTGCGGGATCTGCAGAATATATAGAGTGTACATAAACACAGTGTCATGCTTGGATAAGTACGTGAAACGTCAGGAGAGATAGGATACCATGGGAACCTACCTCGATTATTCACGAGTAATGTGAAAACCGGGAGGAGAAATAAGTTCGTGGATGGGCGGGTATGCCGTTTTGTCCACGTAGGCAGTTCACCTGAATATGTAAAAAATGGCAGTGATTAGCCAACAGGATTTGTAGTAAAATAGAAGTCTCATGCCAAAAGGACGGATAACGTCTAGCATAACTTTCAGTTTCGTGACGTGGGAGCTCGCTTACCTAGTCTGTATTGTTCCCCCTCTCTTGGTTTCCCGGCGCCGTGTATCGGAAACGGACACGTGACCGGAAGTCAGGCAGGAATATATACCAGTGTTCTGACTAAAAAAGGCTAGAACGTTGGCTATCCTCCTTATTCTCAGAAGCTGGCAAAATAAAGAAGAAATACTATACTCACTAGAGTATTGAGTATATTAAGTATTTCACTTTCAAAATGTTTCTATGAAAGTACTGACACTTGTTTACGGGTGTATAGGAAAAACGTGACTGGAAAGTATGTACACAATTAATGGTTAGCCGTTATGGGGCAAAAACTAAAGAAGAAGATTTATGTTTAGTATCCTAAGTGCGAGGATATTTGTAGAGTGTAAAGTGTATTGACACATTAGATTGTCGAACACATGAAGAAATGAGTGAGTTGAAAAAGAGCACATTCGTGTCATGATGACACCCAGTATGGGAATATTGAAAGGGGACAAGAGAGTAAGTGAGGGCCTAGTAACGTCCCTTTCGAGATTATTGTCTAAAAGTTATTGAACCCAGTGTAGGACTACACAATCATGAGTCTTATGTGTACATATTGCTCGGTATCATGGTGGATCAAAAATCTTTTTTCGGATAGAGAAAATGTATTTGGTTTTACACACTGGAATTTCATAGGTAACCCTCTTATCTATGTTTTCTAAGCATGAACTATCTTAAGTGGACACCGAGTAAGTGACATAGAAATATACGAACAGTGTCTAGTTATGAACACAAATGAAAACAAACGTTACAGAACGGAGGAAAATTTAGAGCCTGTTACACAATTACGTAATGTTATCTATTTTTTACTGAAATTAAACATATAGTAATTAAATGACATAGAGGTTGGATTCTGGTCATCTGGTGAAAGAAAGAACCCAATGAGACCATCTTTTCAGAGGTTAGTGGGGCCTAGTTACCCAGAAAGAATTGCAGTTCTGGGTCATAGTTTAACCCACACTCAATGCTTCGAAGACGCATGATCCAAGTTGCTTCCTTACGTCTCAAAGCTAACTCCCGATTGCCACCCCTCACGTGGACAGGCACAGTTTCGATGCCAAAGAATGATACTTGGAAATCTTCTACATTTCCTTGACATTTAGCTACATGTAGAGCTACTGGGTATTTAGGGTCCTGTTTTTGAATAGCCCTCATGTGTTCTGATATCCTGTCTTTCAAGGCCCTTATTGTGCTTCCAACATATTTCTTGCCACATTGGCATTCTATGATGTAAACCACATATTTCGTGGTGCTATTGATGTTCACTCTGATGTCATACATTTCTTCGGAAGGGCCCTTGAAGTGCTTGGTTTTATGTTTGGCCCACTTACACATAGTGCAACAGCCACATTTAAAGAACCCATTGCTGCGTTGAGTTAACCAGTTAGGGGTCATGTCAATGCGTGGGACCGTAGGGCTCAGCCTATTCCTCAATGTTCTCCCTTTGCGAAAAGTAATCTGAGGGGTTATAGGGATCATTTCATTTAGTGTTGAATCGTCTCTTAGCAGACCCCAGTGTTTAGTCATGCTGTTCCTGATCGGATAGTGAAGTGCGTTGTATTCCGTGACCATTCTCACTGTTTTGTCTGTCGCCTTCTGGTTGTCCTTAATTTTCAATGTATCTGGTCTCTTGATTTTATTTAATTTCCTTTTTGCTTAAGATAGGATGGTCTTTGGGTAGCCACGTTTCTCAAATCTCATATTCATGTCTTCTAATGTAATATTGAGTTCGTCATCATCACTGCAAGTACGTCTTGCACGGAGAAATTCTCCAAAGGGTATCAATCTGATCTGATGGAAAGGATGAAAACTATCAGCTCGTAAAATTGCATTGCAGGATGTAGGTTTCCTGTACAGTTTGCTCTGCAGAGTGTTTTCTTTTACATAGAATTCCAAGTCTAGAAATTCTATATGTGACTTACTGTGTTTCATGGTGAAACTCAGTTCCCAATTGTTCAAGTTGAGATGGTCAAAGAAACTCTGTAGCAGTTCATCTGTGCCAGTCCATAGTAAGATGCAGTCATCTATATACCGACCCCCAAAAAGAATGGAGTCAGTATATAGGCTGCCTTGGGTACCCCAAATGTGATCTGCTTCGAACGCTCCCATGAAAAGGTTGGCAAAAGAGGGTGAACATTTCGAACCCATGGCTACTCCTCGTTTTTGTTGATACCACTGTTTGTGCAAGATGAAAAAGTTGTTGTTCAAAACTAGGTTCATCATCGAAATTAGCATTTGTGTGTGTGCCCAAAGCGATGCCGGCCGGTTGGACAGAACACGGGTGATTGCTTCTATACCTAGGCTGGGATTAATGCTGGTATAGAGAGCGACAACATCCATGGTGACTAAGGTAGTACCTGGTTGCCATTCCAAATCTCCCAAAAGGCTAAGAATGTGTTTAGAATCTTGTATATAGGAGGGTAAATTTCTGGCTAGTGAGCCCAGGAACACATCCACATATTCTGCCAGTCTTTCAGTTGGACCTCCGATTCCAGAAACTATCGGTCTACCTGGTGGGAAAGGTAGATCCTTATGAATTTTTGGAAGGGTGTAGAGCCATGGGTATGTTGGTTTGAATACTTTAAGGTACATGTACTCATCTTCGTTCAGGAGACCCTCTTCTTTCCATTTACGTAGATGGTCATTGATATTAGTTGTCAATGCACCCATAGGGTTTTGTGCAATTGGTTTGTAGCAAGATTGGTCTGCTAATTGATTCAGTATCTCGTTGTTGTAGTCGTCTGCGTTCATAACCACAATATTTCCTCCCTTGTCTGCCTCACGAATAATGATGGTAGGATTGTTGGTGAGTGTGGTTAGGACGTTACGCTCTCCTTTTGTTAGATTGTCTTTAAATGTGAATGTTTCATTTAATTTCTTAGTGTTGATTTTGTTCAAGTCTTCTAGAACATGCCTGTGAAAATTGTCAATACTGTTGCCACCCGGTAATGTGGGTGTCCATGTGGACTTGGAATTAAGACCACTGGCAACCCCAAAATCTGTGTCTATATTAAGTTCTTCTAGAAGTTGCCCCATTTCCATAGGGCTATCTTCCCGTTCAGTAATTGACAACAGTGAATGAATTGCTTGTATATCCTTTATTGCGTGTACATCATTATCCAATACATCAGGAATATTTCTGACATTCTTTCTAGTAGGTATTTTCCCTGCAAAGTACTTTTTTAGTTTCAAGTTGCGGAAAAACTTAAAGAGATCTATTTTAATTTGGCAGATGTCACCTGTAGAGTATGGATTGAAACTAAGGTCTTTTGCGAGTAGATTAGTCATATCCGCAGTGAGTGGGAAAGAGGATAGGTTGATTACTTGGACCTCTTTGCTCTCATTTTCTATTTCTTTGTTACGCCGGATCTTAGTTTTTTGCAATAATCTTCGTTGCCCACCCCTGCTCCCTCTGTGGGTTTTTGGGTTTGTACGCCTCTTTGGGATTGCACCCTGTTTCCCTTGCGGATGCGTTCCATTTCCACTAAAAAAGGAGTGCTATTGGCATCTAGGATATCCCCCATTTCTATTTCTGGTTCGTTTGTACCTACAGTGTTAAGGGATGTGTTACTGGATGAAATGGAGCTAGGAGCAGATGTATTGCCCCCGGATTTCTTGGGGTTATTGGATGGAATCATTGCATCGTATTTACGGGCGTAAGTGAAAACTCTACCATTGCGGTAGTCCCCATCATCTCTTTTTATTTGTCTCGCTTTTCTATTTTTAATTTCTGCCTGGTGTTTGAGCAAGACCTCGTCCAGGATGGTATAGTTCTTCACAGTAGGTTCTGGCAGGTTAAGGTCTTTTATTTCTTGTTCTAAGATCGCAATTTCTCCCTGTAATTTAGTGGATTTACGATCTGCGCTTTCTATTAAAATGTCCAGAAGAACAAAGGAGTTGTTATTGACAGAATCTTCCCACTTTTTCATTAGGTCTACATCAAGATCGTCATAGTTTGGAAAGATTTGAGAGCGCAAGCCTCTGGGAATTTGTTTCAAGCGCATGTATTGCTTTAAAGTGGTAGCATCCCACCATCGTGAGTTCTCTTGCTTTTTTAGTCTTTCAAGTTTCTTGAATTTATCTTTTAAACCCTCAATCCGAGGGGGACCAGAATTGGCAGCTGCTGTATGTGTGGGCATGCCTTTGGCTAAATTCTTGAAGAGGTCCGCAGCTACTTTGTCTCTATCCATGTAGTGATAGAGGCGTTTAGATTTGTATGCTTTTTGGGTATATGTGCAGGTGGGGAATCTTGACGGGAGGCAGCCCTCTCTGGAAGTCAAATATTACAAAAAACAGCTTGGAGGTCTTTTAGTTTTCCAGAATTACTAAGCGCACTTCCTGGTGGCCGCAAGGTAATATGTTCAAACGGTAGTCAGTATAGGCAATGAGGCGAGCGGTAATACCTCACAACCGCTCCAAGAAGGACCAGCAAGCTGATCCACACAAATAGAAAAAACAACAATGCCCCTGCGCTATACACATTCAATAATTGGATAGTACTGATGTAAGTTTGTTTAGGAAGATAATGGAAGTTGTTAGGACAAATCTAAACATTTAGTGAATCTCCGAGAATGAGTATAAATGAATGAAGATACATGGGTGGAGAAACAATCTGTTCTTGGTGTAGTCACTTCTGTTTATTGTTCCATTTCAAAAGCCAACACGTGTTTCATCGCAGGGAACAAACTGCGAATCTTCAGGGCTGGATAGAAACATAAAATACATTTTGGGAACATGTTCTGTTAGCGAACATATTTAGGTAGTGACTTAATCGTATCAAACAGAGTGACAAAAGCATGCCATTTGAGTGACTCTGTGTCAGTGTGATGAGAAATCACTAACTTGGTGACATATGTGAATAGGGAATGGGTTAGATATCCCCAAGGACAGAAAGCACTGGCCGGATCGAAAAGTGAAGTGGCAAGGTGAAAAAGTGTTGTACTTTGTATGTAACGGCATCCCAAGTGACTTGTAAGTGATATTGTTAAGAGCAAAGGGAAGAATGGCAGCATGAATTTCAATCATTTACGCGTCAGAAATTGTGCACATTATTTAATACATAATTAACTCTTTTCCAAAAAGTATACTCTAAACATTTGTGCACTTATTTCAAAGAACTTTTAAATCCCTCTTGTGTGAGATAACCATTCTATTGGGTAGCTATCATACCTTGATTGAAACACTTATAGGACTAGATACATTCCATCCGGATGTCTAATCCTCAATCATTTTGTGATAATGAATTAGGGGGAGAAGGCCGGTCAGTGTGTAGACTCTGTTAAGTGTCTACAAAAGGAAATGGAGAATGAAAGAAAAATGAGAAAAGGGAGATAGATTCGTGGGATATGCTGGCTGCTAACCCAAAAGTGCTCTAGATTGTTAAGTTCTGCAGAAAGGGCTTTCCCTGATTCAGTTATCCGCTATTAAGTACAACGGAGGTCATAGTTGAAGAGATGTTATTGAAAGTAAACGACACTCACCCTCATAGAAAACGATAAAGGTGAAAGTTCGTTTAAGTAAAAACCCAGTCCGGGCGTTGCGTGGAATCCTGAATTCGGATTTCCAAAAATTATATATTCGGGCTGTGCGGGATCTGCAGAATATATAAAGTGTACATAAACTCATAAACACAGTGTCATGCTTGGATAAGTACGTGAAACGTCAGGAGAGATAGGATACCATGGGAACCTACCTCGATTATTCACGAGTAATGTGAAAACCGAGAGGAGAAATAAGTTTGTGGATGGGCGGGTATGCCGTTTTGTCCACGTAGGCAGTTCACCTGAATATGTAAAAAATGGCAGTGATTAGCCAACAGGATTTGTAGTAAGATAGAAGTCTCATGCCAAAAGGACGGATAACGTCTAGCGTAACTTTCAGTTTCGTGACGCGGGAGCTCGCTTACCTAGTCTGTATTGTTCCCCCCTCTTGGTTTCCCGGCGCCGTGTATCGGAAACGGACACATGACCGGAAGTCAGGCCGGAATAAATACCGGTGTTCTGACTAAAAAAAGCTAGAACGTTGGCTATCCTCCTTATTCTCAGAAGCTGGAAAAATAAAGAAGAAATACTATACTCACTAGAGTATTGAGTATATTAAGTATTTCACTTTCAAAATGTTTCTATGAAAGTACCGACACTTGTTTACGGGTGTATAGGAAAAACGTGACTGGAAAGTATGTACACAAGTAATGGTTAGCCGTTATGGGGCGAAAACTACAAGAAGAAGATTTATGTTTAGTATCCTAAGTGCGAGGATATTTGTAGAGTGTAAAGTGTATTGACACATTAGATTGTCGAACACATGAAGAAATGAGTGAGTTGAAAAAGAGCACATTCGTGTCATGATGACACCCAGCATGGGAATATTGAAAGGGGACAAGAGGGTAAGTGAGGGCCTAGTGACGTCCCTTTCGAGATTATTGTCTAAAAGTTATTGAACCCAGTGTAGGACTACACAATCATGAGTCTTATGTGTACATATTGCTTGGTATCATGGTGGATCAAAAACTTTTTTCGGATAGAGAAAATGTATTTGGTTTTACACACTGGAATTTCATAGGTAACCCTCTTATCTATGTTTTCTAAGCATGAACTATCTTAAGTGGACACCGAGTAAGTGACATAGATATATACGAACAGTGTCTAGTTATGAACACAAATGAAAACAAACGTTACAGAACAGAGGAAAATTTAGAGCCTGTTACACAATTACGTAATGTTATCTATTTTTTACAGAAATCAAACATATAGTAATTAAATGACATAGAGGTTGGATTCTGGTCATCTGGTGAAAGAAAGAACCCAATGAGACCATCTTTTCAGAGGTTAGTGGGGCCTAGTTACCCAGAAAGAATTATAGTTCTGGGTCATAGTTTAACCCACACTCAATGCTTCGAAGACGCATGATCCAAGTTGCTTCCTTACGTCTCAAAGCTAACTCCCGATTGCCACCCCTCACGTGGACCGGCACAGTTTCGATTCCAAAGAATGATACTTGGAAATCTTCTACATTTCCTTGACATTTAGCTACATGTAGAGCTACTGGGTATTTAGGGTCCTGTTTTTGAATAGCCCTCATGTGTTCTGATATCCTGTCTTTCAAGGCCCTTATTGTGCTTCCAACATATTTCTTGCCACATTGGCATTCTATGATGTAAACCACATATTTCGTGGTGCAATTGATGTTCACTCTGATGTCATACATTTCTTCGAAAGGGCCCTTGAAGTGCTTGGTTTTATGTTTGGCCCACTTACACATAGTGCAAAAGCCACATTTAAAGAACCCATTGCTGCATTGGGTTAACCAGTTAGTGGTCATGTCAATGCGTGGGACCGTAGGACTCAGCCTATTCCTCAATGTTCTCCCTTTGCGAAAAGTAATCTGAGGGGTTATAGGGATCATTTCATTTAGTGTTGAATCGTCTCTTAGCCGACCCCAGTGTTTAGTCATGCTGTTCCTGATCGGATAGTTAAGTGCGTTGTATTCCGTGACCATTCGCACTGTTTTGTCTGTCGCCTTCTGGTTGTCCTTAATTTTCAATGTATCTGGTCTCTTGATTTTATTTAATTTCCTTTTTGCTTCGGATAGGATGGTCTTTGGGTAGCCACGTTTCTCAAATCTCATATTCATATCTTCTAATGTAATATTGAGTTCGTCATCATCACTGCAATTACGTCATGCACGGAGAAATTCTCCAAAGGGTATCAATCTGATCTGATGGAAAGGATGAAAACTATCAGCTCGTAAAATGACATTGCAGGATGTAGGTTTCCTGTACAGTTTGCTCTGCAGAGTGTTTTCTTTTACATAGAATTCCAAGTCTAGAAATTCTATATGTGACTTACTGTGTTTCATGGTGAAACTCAGCTCCCAATTGTTCAAGTTGAGATGGTCAAAGAAACTCTGTAGCAGTTCATCTGTGCCAGTCCATAGTAAGATGCAGTCATCTATATACCGACCCCCAAAAAGAATGGAGTCAGTATATAGGCTGCCTTGTGTACCCCAAATGTGATCTGCTTCGAACGCTCCCATGAAAAGGTTGGCGAAAGAGGGTGTAAATTTCGAACCCATGGCTACTCCTCGTTTTTGTTGATACCACTGTTTGTGAAAGATGAAAAAGTTGTTGTTCAAAATTAGGTTCATCATCGAAATTAGCATTTGTGTGTGTGCCCAAAGCGATGCCGGCCGGTTGGACAGAACACGGGTGATTGCTTCTATACCTAGGCTGGGATTAATGCTGGTATAGAGAGCGACAACATCCATGGTGACTAAGGTAGTACCCGGTTGCCATTCCAAATCTCCCAAAAGGCTAAGAATGTGTTTAGAATCTTGTATATAGGAGGGTAAATTTCTGACTAGTGGGCCCAGGAACACATCCACATATTCTGCCAGTCTTTCAGTTGGACCTCCGATTTCAGAAACTATCGGTCTACCTGGTGGGAAAGGTAGATCCTTATGAATTTTTGGAAGGGTGTAGAGCCATGGGTATGTTGGTTTGAATACTTTAAGGTACATGTACTCATCTTCGTTCAGGAGACCCTCTTCTTTCCATTTACGTAGATGGTCATTGATATTAGTTGTCAATGCACCCATAAGGTTTTGTGCAATTGGTTTGTAGCAAGATTGGTCTGCTAATTGATTCAGTATCTCGTTGTTGTAGTCGTCTGCGTTCATAACCACAATATTTCCTCCCTTGTCTGTCTCACGAATAATGATGGTAGGATTGTTGGTGAGTGTGGTTAGGCCGTTACGCTCTCCTTTTGTTAGATTGTCTTTAAATGTGAATGTTTCATTTAATTTCTTAGTGTTGATTTTGTTCAAGTCTTCTAGAACATGCCTGTGAAAATTATCAATACTGTTGCCACCCGGTAATGTTGGTCTATATTAAGTTCTTCTAGAAGTTGCCCCATTTCCATAGGGCTATCTTCCTGTTCAGTAATTGACAGCAGTAAATGAATTGCTTGTATATCCTTTATTGTGTGTACATCATTATCCAATACATCAGGAATATTTCTGACATTCTTTCTAGTAGGTATTTTCCCTGCAAAGTACTTTTTTAGTTTCAAGTTGCGGACAAACTTAAAGAGATCTATTTTAATTTGGCAGATGTCACCTGTAGAGTATGGATTGAAACTAAGGCCTTTTGCGAGTAGATTAGTCATATCCGGAGTGAGTGGGAAAGAGGATAGGTTGATTACTTGGACCTCTTTGCTCTCATTTTCTATTTCTTTGTTACGCCGGATCTTAGTTTTTTGCAATAATCTTCGTTGCCCACACCTGCTCCCTCTGTGGGTTTTTGGGTTTGTACGCCTCTTTGGGATTGCACCCTGTTTCCCTTGCGGATGCGTTCCATTTCCACTAAAAAAGGAGTGCTATTGGCATCTAGGATATCCCCCATTTCTAGTTCTGGTTCGCTGGTACCTACAGTGTTAAGGGATGTGTTACTGGATGAAATGGAGCTAGGAGCAGATGTATTGCCCCCGGATTTCTTGGGGTTATTGGATGGAATCATTGCATCGTATTTACGGGCGTAAGTGAAAACTCTACCATTGCGGTAGTCTCCATCATCTCTTTTTATTTGTCTCACTTTTCTATTTTTAATTTCTGCGGGTGTTTGAGCAAGACCTCGTCCAGGATGGTATAGTTCTTCACAGTAGGTTCTGGCAGGTTAAGGTCTTTTTTTTCTTGTTCTAAGATCGCAATTTCTCCCTGTAATTTAGTGGATTTACGATCTGCGCTTTCTATTAAAATGGCCATAAGAACAAAGGAGTTGTTATTGACAGAATCTTCCCACTTTTTCATTAGGTCTACATCAAGATCGTCATAGGTTGGAAAGATTTGAGTAGTTTTCGCCCCATAACGGCTAACCATTAATTGTGTACATACTTTTCAGTCACGTTTTTCCTATACACCCGTAAACAAGTGTCAGTACTTTCATAGAAACATTTTGAAAGTGAAATACTTAATATACTCAATACTCTAGTGAGTATAGTATTTCTTCTTTATTTTGCCAGCTTCTGAGAATAAGGAGGATAGCCAACGTTCTAGCCTTTTTTAGTCAGAACACCGGTATTTATTCCGGCCTGACTTCCGGTCACGTGTCCGTTTCCGATACACGGCGCCGGGAAACCAATAGAGGGGGAACAATACATACTAGGTAAGCGAGCTCCCGCGTCACGAAACTGACAGTTATGCTAGACGTTATCCGTCCTTTTGGCATGAGACTTCTATCTTACTACAAATCCTGTTGGCTAATCACTGCCATTTTTTACATATTCAGGTGAACTGCCTACGTGGACAAAACGGCATACCCGCCCATCCACAAACTTATTTCTCCTCCCGGTTTTCACATTACTCGTGAATAATCGAGGTAGGTTCCCATAGTATCCTATCTGTCCTGACGTTTCACGTACTTATCCAAGCATAACACTGTGTTTACGAGTTTATGTACACTTTATATATTCTGCAGATCCCGCACAGCCCGAATATATATTTTTTGAAATCCGAATTCAGGATTCCACGCAACGCCCGGACTGGGTTTTTACTTAAACGAACTTTCACCTTTATCGTTTTCTACGAGGGTGAGTGTCGTTTACTTTCAATAACATCTCTTCAACTATGACCTCCGTTGTACTTAATAGCGGATAACTGAATCAGGGAAAGCCCTTTCTGCAGAACTTAACAATCTAGAGCACTTTTGGGTTAGCAGCCAGCATATCCCACGAATCTATCTCCCTTTTCTCATTTTTCTTTCATTCTCCATTTCCTTTTGTAGACACTTAACAGAGTCTACACACTGACTGGCCTTCTCCCCCTAATTCATTATCACAAAATGATTGAGGAATAGACATCCGGATGGAATGTATCTAGTCCTATAAGTGTTTCAATCAAGGTATGATAGCTACCCAATAGAATGGTTATCTCACACAAGAGGGATTTAAAAGTTCTTTGAAATAAGTGCACAAATGTTTAGAGTATACTTTTTGGAAAAGAGTTAATTATGTATTAAATAATGTGCACAATGTCTGACGCGTAAATGATTGAAATTCATGCTGCTATTCTTCCCTTTGCTCTTAACAATATCACTTACAAGTCACTTGGGATGCCGTTACATAAAAAGTACAACACTTTTTCACCTTGCCACTTCACTTTTCGATCCGGCCAGTGCTTTCTGTCCTTGGGGATATCTAACCCATTCCCTATTCACATATGTCACCAAGTTAGTGATTTCTCATCACACTGACACAGAGTCACTCAAATGGCATGCTTTTGTCACTCTGGTTGACACGATTAAGTCACTACCTAAATATGTTCGCTAACAGAACATGTTCCCAAAAATGTATTTTATGTTTCTATCCAGCCCTGATGATTCGCAGTTTGTTCCCTGCGATGAAACACGTGTTGACTTTTGAAATGGAACAATAAACAGAAGTGACTACACCAAGAACAGATTGTTTCTCCACCCATGTATCTTCATTCATTTATACTCATTCTCGGAGATTCACTAAATGTTTAGATTTGTCCTAACAACTTCCATTATCTTCCTAAACAAACTTACATCAGTACTATCCAATTATTGAATGTGTATAGCGCAGGGGCATTGTTGTTGTTTTTTTTTTTATGTCTTGGACCAGTTCACTTTCAAGCCAGATATTTCACCGAAGCTCGTTAGCAAATTTTCAGCTGCCCTCAGTGCCTCATCAGCATCTTCGAGAAAGAGCAGGAGGTCATCTGCATATAGCGATATATATTGTCGCCCAACCCTGCTTTGTAGTCCCCCATAATGGTATCCCGTTGGGATTGATAACGCGAGGCGTTCCACTGCTAAAGCAAACAACAACAGAGACAGTGAGCATCCCTGCCTCGCACCTCTTTCCACCGGGTACTGAGATGATATGAGCGTACCCGTTCTCACTCTGGCCACCGCTGAAGTATACAGCACTGCCGTCCATCTCAGGTAATCCTCTCCCACTCGGTAGCATCTCAGTACCTTATAAAGATATTCCCATTCGAGGATGTCGAACGCTTTCTCTATGTCTACCGACAATATCATTGGATGTCGAGCCTCTAAGTGGTGTCCCTCTAGCAATCGCATCAATCGGCGTATATTCACGGTCGTATTCCGCTCCGGTATAAAACCAGCTTGGTCCTCATGAACTAGTGTAGACATATGTTGTAATAGACGAGATCCTAGGATGCTGCTCAGTATTTTGTAATCAGTGGTTAGCATTGATAGTGGCATATACGATGCCGTGTCCCCACTCTCTCTCCCCGGTTTTAATAAAGGTATTACCAACGCCTCCCGCATAGATTGTGGTAACCGCCTGTCCTGGGTTGGTGAGGGTTGGAGAGGGAGGAGGGGAAGGTGCGGGAGAGATGGAGTCAGAAACTTTAAGGAAGGTTTTTAGTGAAGGCTTTATTTTCATATAGAAATTTCTCCTCCGGCTAGTAAGTCTCTCTCTTGCAAAGGCTGCAGGATCTATGGCTGTTTTTCTGAAGGACTCCAGCTTGCTCTCAGGCCAGGCGTCCGCTTGTCCCAAGGAATCCCGAGGCAGCCACCATAGGGAAAGAGTTAGTGCAAGGTTCGGGGACTCGAGGATACAGGGACGGGGAGTGAGGGTAACCAAGTGCACACAGTGAGTTTATACAGCAGTAGTGAAGGGGTGCTCGTGCTGTACGGGGAAGGGAGACTGGACTGTACACGGGGCTATACAATTTTACAGGCTACACAGTAGGATGGACTCGACATCCCACCCAGCCCGCCACTCTGCCCCGCACCTGTTGTAGCCACGCTCCTCCCGTGGGCACGTGGCGGGGCGACTCTTGGGAACGGTGGCCTCCTGGCTTCTCCGTCTTCCCTCGGGTCTTCAGGTCTTGTTCGGTCCCGTCCTCTTCTTCCGTCCTCTTTCTGCTCTCTGGTAAACTCCTTGCTCCTCCGGGATAACGCCGCCGTCGCTTCCTGGATTCTCTCATTTTTTGACGTTGTGACGTTTAACAGGGGCGGGGCTTCAGATGATGTATACTCCCACTCAAAGGGAACCGGCTCCTCGGGTTCCTTTTCGTGCCACCAGCGGTCAAGGTCTTTTTCTGTCCACCCCTCCTGTAGGCTGGCTTCGGGAAGCTGAAATGATGGAAGGGAAGCAGGTAAAAACGGGGTGGTGGACCACCAGTCCATTTCCGTAGTCTGTACTCCCACCGGTGTACCCGCCCCGTCACACACCTTCCCCCCCCTGGATTCTCCCGATCGGGGAGAGGGAAGACTCGGGACAGAAAGTCCGCATTTCCATTGTCCGCACCCTTCTTATGGCGCACAGAAAAGGCGTAGGGTTGGAGGGACAGGAACCAGCGTAGTACCCGGGGATTATGGCTGCTGTTTTGGTGCATCCACTTCAATGGGGCATGATCAGTATGTAGGATGAATGGCCTCCCTTCCAAGTAGTATTGTAGCTTGCATACTGCCCATTTAATGGCTAGACCCTCCCTTTCAATGGTGGAATATCTGCTCTCTCTTGGAAATAATTTCCGGCTGATATACAGGACCGGGTGTTCCAGTCCTTCGGCGTCTTTCTGGGATAAAACAGCACCTATTCCCACATTAGAGGCATCAGTAGCAATAATAAACGGTTTACTAAAGTCTGGGGACACCAGAACCGGGGCTGTTGTCATGACGCGTTTCAGGGTATTGAAAGCAGTTATGGCTTCCTGGGAGGGGTGGATTAGTTCTCTGGGTTTTACATCTTTACGCAAGTGGTCAGTCAGGGAGGCGGCCTCCTCCGCAAACCGGGGAATGAAGCGTCTGTAATAGCCCATGAGTCCTAAGAAGGCTCTCAGATCTCTTTTGTTTTCTGGGAAGCTAATCCTTTCAATTGCCTGTACTTTTGCGCTTTGTGGGGCGATGGTACCGTCTCCCAGAACATACCCCAAGTAGTTAACGCTAGTGAATGCGGCCCGTGACTTTTTGGCGTTAATATGAAGCCCGGACTGTTTGAGGGCATTCAGGATGATCCGTAGGTGGTTCATGTGTTCTACCCAACTATGGCTGTATATCACAATGTCGTCCAAATAGGCGGAACTGAACGATAGAAAGGGGTGTAGAACTGAGTTCATCAAGCGCTGGAAAGTAGCTGGTGCTCCATGGAGTCCGAAGGGAAGGACCGTGAACTCATAGAGACCGTTGTCCATGACAAAGGCCGTTTACTTCCGGTCTTCCTCACGGAGGGGCACCTGCCAATACCCCTTCGTGAGGTCCAGGGTGGTGATGTACCGGGCGTCTCCTATTTTCTCTATCAGCTCGTCAACCCTTGGGATGGGGTAGGTATCGAAGGATGATATGGCGTTTAAAGCCCTGAAATCCATACAAAAGCGTTTGGATCCATCCAGTTTCGGGATCATCACGATGGGCGATGACCAGCTGCTTTTTGACGGTCGGATGACTCCAAGTGACAGCATGTCCTGTACTTCTTTCTTCACTGCTTCCCTTCTAGCAGCAGGGATTCGGTAGGCTCGTTGCTTTATCACTTTGTCAGGTGGGGTTATGATTTGATGTTCCACTAAGGTCGTCTTCCCAGGCAGGTCCGAAAAGATGTCTGAAAAGGAACAGACTACTTTCGACAGATCCTCCTTCATCTGTTCCGATAGATTTGGGTTTACCACTAGTTGATCCACCGTAGAGAAGATTCCAGTGAAGGGCACTGCCAGATGGGTTCCTCGGGGAGCGGGTCCCAGCCATTCCTTCAGGAGATTTATGTGGTAGCATTGTGTTTTGGTGGAAGACAGGCGCAACCGGTATGTGGTGTCCCCTATCTTCTCGATTACCTGGAAAGGTCCCTGCCATTCGTTTTTGCTCTTGCTGCTGATTGATGGCAATAACAGCAAGGCCCATTTTCCCACCGCAAGGTGTCTCCGTTTTTTCCTTTGTCATAGTTTTTCTTTTGTTGTCTTTGGCTGTGCTCCAGATTGGAGTAGGCCAGGTCCCTTAATTTGCCTAGTTTAGTCCTCAACTGCCTGGTATAATCTAGAACGGACCGCTGTTCTTGGGCCTCTTCAGACTCCCACATGTCTTTGGTCATCTCCAGCAGAGACCTCGGGAGGCGTCCATACAGAAGCTCGAAGGATGAGCACCCTAAACTGCTTTGTTTCTGGGCTCGCAGCACGTAGAGGGCCAGAGGTAACAGCCGATCCCAATCCTGGCCCTCTGAGGTCAACATCTTCTTCAACATGCTCTTGAGGGTCTGATTGTATCTCTCAACTAAACCGTCCGTTTGGGGGTGGTAAACGGATGTTTTCAGGTGTTTTATGTCCAATGTTTTGCAAACCTCCTTCATCAGTCTAGACGTGAAGGGGGTGCCTTGATCGGTCAAGACTTCTTTGGGAAAACCAACACGGGAGAACAGTTCTACAAATTTCCCAGCAATGGCCGCTGTGGTTGGGGTTCTCAACGGAAAAGCTTCAATGAATCTTTTGGCATAGTCCACAACAACGAGAGCGTATAGATGCCATTTTGAGGATTTAGGCAGGGGGCCTATTAAATCCATATCCACTCGTTTGAATGGGACCCCAATAATGGGCATCGGGTGTAAAGGTGCCCCTATAGGTCGGTGAGTGTTTCTTCTCTGACATATCCTGCATTTTGTACAGTACTCCTGGACCTCCTTATAAATACCTGGCCAAAAGAAGTGTCTTAAGATGCTCTCCGTTGTCTTTTCTTTCCCTGCATGTCCTGTAGTGAGGTGGGTGTGCGCAAAGAAGAGTACCTGCTCCCTAAAGGGTATGAGTACCAGCAACTGTGGGCAGCTTCCTTCTTGAGAAACCCTGTACAGCAAGTCTTTTTGTATGATAAACCGGGGATATGTCGGGGTAAGGGTCCCATGTGACGCATGTGCGCTTTCCCAGGCATTGTATAAGGTTCTGTCTTCGCTCTGGGCGAACTTAAAACTACGATCCTCTACCCAGGGTTCAGGGGATAGGTATGCAGGTATGGGCTTACTCCTCTGAGATTGTTGTTGGTTTAGGGTGTTCTGGAATAGAGATAAGAACTCAGGATTGTCCACCCCCAAGATCACGTCCTCAGGTAATGAATCTACCACCCCCACACGGACGTTACACGTCCCGTTATCTGGGAGGGTTAGGGTTATCGAGGCTAGGGGATAAGGCTTTAAGTCCCCATGGACGCATCGTATGTGTACTATTGCCTTGGGTACATACTGACTAGGTAGTACAAAGCACTCCTGCACGACAGACTGTCTACACCCTGAATCTAGGAGGGCCTTAACCTGGTAGCCATTCATCCCCATACTTACAAAAAAAGAAGCACCCATTTCTGCTGAGTAGAGCACAGTTCTGGGCAGGTACCCCACTTCCATCGGTTCTTCTGGCGGTCGTTTTCGGGGGCACACCCGATCAATATGTCCCCATTCTCCGCACTCGAAGCATTGGGGTGCCTTCCCCATGGGCGAAAACATTCCGGGAGGTTTAGGGCGTATAGGTTCCCCACTTGGTTTGGGTTTCTTCTCCGCCTTCTGAAGGGCGGGGTGTTTGAGGGTTTTCTCGCTGTCCCAGGGAAGGTTCCGGGGCTGGGCTCTGGCGAACGTAGCAGCCATCTCAATGGCCTGTCCTATGTCCAGTCCTGAATGCTGTCGCAACCACCTCTGGGAGGCGTAGGGGAGGCATCCATAAATTGTTCTAAGTACACTTTATTCAGGATTTCTTCCTTGCTACAGGACTCCGGCTTCAGCCATTTATCCGCCGCCATTTTCAAGCGGAAGACAAGTGTTTTAGGATTCTCTCCGGGTACCCCTCTCTCCTTTCGAAAACGCACTCTGTATGCCTCCTGATCGAGCCCTAGATGATCCAAAATAACCTCCTTAATCACCGCATAAGGGGTGGTTCCCAAAGGATTGGCCGCCTGGTAGGCAGACTGGGCTTCCCCCGTGAGGAGAGGGGCGAGAAAAAATGGCCACTTTTCTTAGGGCCATCCCAAAGCGCGGACAGCCCTTTCGAAGTTCATCATGAAAGCGTCTGGGTCGTCCCAAGTTCCGTACTTTTGGAGAGCAATGCCTGAGGGGTTCGGGGTATGTACTCGAGTCTCTCCCTGAGCAAACACCGTTGGAGGCGGCACGTGTTTCAGGCTCTCTATGTAGGCGGATATGGTGGATTTAAACATTTCCCTGTCTTCGTGAGCAGAGGACAGCTGCCGCTCCACAGCCCCTTCGAGCTTCTCCTGTCCTTTAATCACGTGCTGAATTAGGGCATCCATCTCTTTGTTGCAGATGGGTTGTGCTGGAAATCCCACTTCTGCCACCACTTGCCCTGGGTTGGTGAGGGTTGGAGAGGGAGGAGGGGAAGGTGCGGGAGAGATGGAGTCAGAAACTTTAAGGAAGGTTTTTAGTGAAGGCTTTATTTTCATATAGGACTTTCTCCTCCGGCTAGTAAGTCTCTCTCTTGCAAAGGCTGCAGGATCTATGGCTTTTTTTCTGAAGGACTCCAGCTTGCTCTCAGGTCAGGCGTCCGCTTGTCCCAAGGAATCCCGAGGCAGCCACTGTAGGGAAAGAGAAAGGGACCGGAGTTAGTGCAAGGTTCGGGGGCTCGAGGATACAGGGACCGGGAGTGAGGGTAACCAAGTGCACACAGTAAGTCTATACAGCAGTAGTGAAGGGGTGCTCGTGCTGTATGGGGAAGGGAGACTGGACTGTACACAGGGCTATACAATTTTACAGGCTACACAGTAGGATTGGCTCGACATCCCACCCAGCCCACCACTCTGCCCCGTACCTGTTGTAGCCACGCTCCTCCCGTGGGCGCGTGGCGGGGCGACTCGTGGGAACAGTGGCCTCCTGCCTTCTCCGTCTTCCCTCGGGTCTTCAGGTCTTGTTCGGTCCCGTCCTCTTCTTCCGTCCTCATTTCTGCTCTCTGGTAAACTCCTTGCTCCTCCGGGATAACGCCGTCCGTCGCTTCCTGGATTCTCTCAGTTTTTGGCGTCGTGACGTTTAACAGGGGCGGGGCTTCAGATGATGTATACTCCCACTTAAAGGGAACCGGCTCCTCAGGTTCGTTTTCGTGCCACCAGCGGACAAGGTCTCTTTCTGTCCACTCCTCCTGTAGGCTGGCTTCGGGACGCTGAAATGATGGAAGGGAAGCAGGTAAAAACGGGGTGGCGGCCCATTTCCGTAGTCTGTACTTCCACTGGTGTACTCGCCCCGTCACACCGCCCCAAGTGTTTCGCTTCCTTATATACCTCTAATAGTCGGGGTGCTAGCAGGTCAGTATACTTTCCATAAAAATTCTATGGGTAACCCATCCAGACCCGGGGTTTTGTTGTGTGCCGTATGTTTTATGGCGCTCAGTATTCTCCCTTTCTCTATATCCTTACCTAGTTCCTTCGCCTGTTTGCGATCCAGTTCTGGGAAACAAAGCCCTTCTAGGAAGACATCTATGGCTGGGGTACTGGTCACCAGTTTACTTTTGTATATATTTTCATAGTAACTCGTAAAGAAACGTAAAATCTCATTCTGGGTGTAGACCTCTTCTCCTTCCGCTGTGCGCATGGTCACTATGGGGGAGCCTCTTTTCGTGGGATTAGCTAGCCAAGCTAACAGGGGCCCTGCTTTGTCGCCCTCTGCATGGGACCTCACTGTGTATGTTTTATAATCGAAGCTGCGCAAGCGCTCCATCTCCGCTATAACCGCTTCCTTTGCCTCACTAACCCTATCCTGAAGCTCAGGGTGACCAGGTCTTAAGAGTTCTACTTCGCGTAGTTTCTTGTCAGCCTTATCCAGGTCATCTAGAAGTACTTTCCGCACCCCTACATGTTTCCCTATGCAAAACCTTCTTATGACTACCTTGAAGGCATCCCATTCCGTTGCCTTCACCGCAGTCTTGCCATCATTTTCCTCAATGTACCATGTAATCCCCTCCTCCAGCGTATCATGGGCGAAAACATTCCGGGAGGTTTAGGGCGTATAGGTTCCCCACTTGGTTTGGGTTTCTTCTCCGCCTTCTGAAGGGCGGGGTGTTTGAGGGTTTTCTCGCTGTCCCAGGGAAGGTTCCGGGGCTGGGCTCTGGCGAACGTAGCAGCCATCTCAATGGCCTGTCCTATGTCCAGTCCTGAATGCTGTCGCAACCACCTCTGGGAGGCGTAGGGGAGGCATCCATAAATTGTTCTAAGTACACTTTATTCAGGATTTCTTCCTTGCTACAGGACTCCGGCTTCAGCCATTTATCCGCCGCCATTTTCAAGCGGAAGACAAGTGTTTTAGGATTCTCTCCGGGTACCCCTCTCTCCTTTCGAAAACGCACTCTGTATGCCTCCTGATCGAGCCCTAGATGATCCAAAATAACCTCCTTAATCACCGCATAAGGGGTGGTTCCCAAAGGATTGGCCGCCTGGTAGGCAGACTGGGCTTCCCCCGTGAGGAGAGGGGCGAGAAAAAATGGCCACTTTTCTTAGGGCCATCCCAAAGCGCGGACAGCCCTTTCGAAGTTCATCATGAAAGCGTCTGGGTCGTCCCAAGTTCCGTACTTTTGGAGAGCAATGCCTGAGGGGTTCGGGGTATGTACTCGAGTCTCTCCCTGAGCAAACACCGTTGGAGGCGGCACGTGTTTCAGGCTCTCTATGTAGGCGGATATGGTGGATTTAAACATTTCCCTGTCTTCGTGAGCAGAGGACAGCTGCCGCTCCACAGCCCCTTCGAGCTTCTCCTGTCCTTTAATCACGTGCTGAATTAGGGCATCCATCTCTTTGTTGCAGATGGGTTGTGCTGGAAATCCCACTTCTGCCACCACTTGCCCTGGGTTGGTGAGGGTTGGAGAGGGAGGAGGGGAAGGTGCGGGAGAGATGGAGTCAGAAACTTTAAGGAAGGTTTTTAGTGAAGGCTTTATTTTCATATAGGACTTTCTCCTCCGGCTAGTAAGTCTCTCTCTTGCAAAGGCTGCAGGATCTATGGCTTTTTTTCTGAAGGACTCCAGCTTGCTCTCAGGTCAGGCGTCCGCTTGTCCCAAGGAATCCCGAGGCAGCCACTGTAGGGAAAGAGAAAGGGACCGGAGTTAGTGCAAGGTTCGGGGGCTCGAGGATACAGGGACCGGGAGTGAGGGTAACCAAGTGCACACAGTAAGTCTATACAGCAGTAGTGAAGGGGTGCTCGTGCTGTATGGGGAAGGGAGACTGGACTGTACACAGGGCTATACAATTTTACAGGCTACACAGTAGGATTGGCTCGACATCCCACCCAGCCCACCACTCTGCCCCGTACCTGTTGTAGCCACGCTCCTCCCGTGGGCGCGTGGCGGGGCGACTCGTGGGAACAGTGGCCTCCTGCCTTCTCCGTCTTCCCTCGGGTCTTCAGGTCTTGTTCGGTCCCGTCCTCTTCTTCCGTCCTCATTTCTGCTCTCTGGTAAACTCCTTGCTCCTCCGGGATAACGCCGTCCGTCGCTTCCTGGATTCTCTCAGTTTTTGGCGTCGTGACGTTTAACAGGGGCGGGGCTTCAGATGATGTATACTCCCACTTAAAGGGAACCGGCTCCTCAGGTTCGTTTTCGTGCCACCAGCGGACAAGGTCTCTTTCTGTCCACTCCTCCTGTAGGCTGGCTTCGGGACGCTGAAATGATGGAAGGGAAGCAGGTAAAAACGGGGTGGCGGCCCATTTCCGTAGTCTGTACTTCCACTGGTGTACTCGCCCCGTCACACCGCCCCAAGTGTTTCGCTTCCTTATATACCTCTAATAGTCGGGGTGCTAGCAGGTCAGTATACTTTCCATAAAAATTCTATGGGTAACCCATCCAGACCCGGGGTTTTGTTGTGTGCCGTATGTTTTATGGCGCTCAGTATTCTCCCTTTCTCTATATCCTTACCTAGTTCCTTCGCCTGTTTGCGATCCAGTTCTGGGAAACAAAGCCCTTCTAGGAAGACATCTATGGCTGGGGTACTGGTCACCAGTTTACTTTTGTATATATTTTCATAGTAACTCGTAAAGAAACGTAAAATCTCATTCTGGGTGTAGACCTCTTCTCCTTCCGCTGTGCGCATGGTCACTATGGGGGAGCCTCTTTTCGTGGGATTAGCTAGCCAAGCTAACAGGGGCCCTGCTTTGTCGCCCTCTGCATGGGACCTCACTGTGTATGTTTTATAATCGAAGCTGCGCAAGCGCTCCATCTCCGCTATAACCGCTTCCTTTGCCTCACTAACCCTATCCTGAAGCTCAGGGTGACCAGGTCTTAAGAGTTCTACTTCGCGTAGTTTCTTGTCAGCCTTATCCAGGTCATCTAGAAGTACTTTCCGCACCCCTACATGTTTCCCTATGCAAAACCTTCTTATGACTACCTTGAAGGCATCCCATTCCGTTGCCTTCGCCGCAGTCTTGCCAGCATTTTCCTCAATGTACCATGTAATCCCCTCCTCCAGCGTATCATGAAAAATAGGGTCTTCTAGCGTCTCTGGGCGCAACCTCCAAGTGGGGGCACAGGAGACACCAGGGAGCCATTGCATAGCAATCAGTAGAGGATTATGATCCAACACTGTTCTAGACAGGTACTCAGTTCTTGTAATCGCTGGCATTAGGACTGGGGAGCTCAGCACTGCATCTAACCTCACATGGAGCTCATGCATTGTGAGAAGTAGCAGTAATCTCGATCGTGTCGGTGTTGTGTTTGCCAAGCGTCTACTAGGCCCCATCTCGTTTGCCATTCCAATCTGCCTTTGGCCGTGCGGTGCGTCGGAGAATCTGCCAGGGGGGGTGTGACCTATCAAGGGAAATGTCCAACACAGAATAAAAGTCTCCTCCCATAAGTAACGGTCCTACAAGGAAGTGTGCTAGGGACCCGGATAATTTCGCCAGAAAGGTCAGCTGATCAATATTGGGTGCATATACACTGCAGAAGGCAATGTCCTTACCTCATAACTTTCCCTCTATCGCTATGAACCTTCCTTCTGGGTCTATGACCTGTTTGGATACCTGAAATGGGACCCCAACTCTAACCCAGATTATCGCGCCCCTGGCAAAAGCAGAATATGTCGTGTTGTACACCTGACCCCTCCATCGCCGCTGTAATTCTAGCCCCTCAGCCTTCGTTAAGTGTGTTTCCTGAAGCAGTGCAACCTGCACTCCTCTACGTACCAGATAGGCGTGAATCTTGTGGCGTCGCGTCATGGTATGAAGCCCCCTCACATTCCAGGTTATACATCTCAGATTAGCTGACTCACCCATTGTCCCACAATGTCCTGTGCCTTCTACACCAACCATACCCTAGACGCCCTAAGAGTGGCATCAAGTCAGCATCGATGATGGACCCTCCCTCCAACACCCCAAAACATCCCCAAACTCCCTTCCTCCCCAGAACAGGACCTAGTAACCTCCATCTAGCTCCCGTCCAAACACTCCTAAATACTAACATTTGACTAATCCCACAATAGTCACTGTGGGTGTGCCTTAAGGCCACTGAGGGAGGGCTGGCCGCCAACGGACAGCCGCCTAATCCCCGAGCTCCTCGCTGTCTGATCGAGCACCATAAGCATCTCAGTGACCTCCCATCTCCCACCCACAATCAGCATGCTTTGATTTCATATAATTATGGATTCTGCAAGGCTACACGATTACTTGTCTTCTTAGTTAAGCCAGATATTAAAAAGATATTAAAAGGTCCCACAGATGACAACAGGTACAGAAAGGTCAGTAAATTTACAGGCCAGCTTATCGAACAAACGGGCCCCGCTGTCCAAAACTGTCTGTTTTAAATTTTGAATAATCTGCAGACTGCTCTCCCTTGCCTCTCACTTGTTTGTATGTCAATTGTTTTCACATATGTGGTAGTTGGACACAGGTTGTGTCCCGCTTGGAAATCGTCTTACAATTTGCTTATATTTAACTATACCTATTATTAAACCTGTCCAGCTGGACAGTTAATATAGATTCCATTCTTGGTCTATATTTATTTCTTCAGTTATTATTGCAGTTGTTTGGGACCATTGTCCTTTGAAATATTGTATACTCCCAAGGTCCCAGACCTATTGCTACTTTGGGTTCCCCTGTCCTTTATAACACGTTGAAATATATATGTCGCACGAGTGATCTGAACAACAAAAATAAATAAGATGACAATAAATCCCTGGATTACAAGGAACAATCATTATTGAAACTCGACAACTATTGATAACATTTGAAGATGATCGCAAATAATGCTCTGCACCTGGATTTGGAGGGAAATTCCCCTCCATCCCCATAGAAACACTGTTAACCGCGTGATACCAGGGCAATCGCGCTATCCAGGCAGCACGCGCAAGGAAGACAATTGAATACAAATGGCAAAATGAAGGAAGATGTTTAAAAACGGTGTGCACTGCAACCCTTGAAATGTTGTGACCTTGGAACTCCCAGGAGCCCCCACAAGGTGCTTCATGTCAACAGGTTGAAACCATATGTTGACATGGCAGACATGGGCTTGCTCATGGCTACAGATGAGGGACTGGAGGAAGAGAGTGACCCTCTCCCAGACCTGCTTTCTCAGAACCCTGATGATGGTTCAGTTGATGGAGTAGCCTTGGCAGGCAGCCTCACTGACAAGTTCTCCAGTCCTACAGACATATATTTTCTTTGACCCCAAGTCAGACAAACTGGTGCACCCATGAGGTGGACACTGGTGACAGTCTGCCTGTGAAGAGTAAAATCTACAGGCAACCTGACCATGTCAGGGACTGTATAAGGACAGAGGTCCAGACGATGTTGGAGCTGGGAGTTATTGAGCCCTCAGAGAGCCCTTGGGCCAGTCCAGTAGTCCTTGTGCCAAAGCCTCACACCCAAGGTGGTAAGAGAGAGATGAGGTTTTGTGTGGACTTGAGAGGTCTTAATGTTGTCACTAGGACAGATGCCCATCCAATACCCAGGGCAGATGAGCTCATTGACAGATTGGCTTCTGTCAAATTCTTGAGCACATTTGACCTGACAGCAGGCTACTGGCAGATCAGACTAGCTGATGATGCAAAAGCCAAAACAGCATTCTCAACCCCAGGAGGACATTACCAGGGCTCCTCCATCAGCCCTATCCTCTTCAACGTGTATCTTATACCGCTAATTAAATTGATCCAATCCTTTGGGGTCAAAACAATTAATTACGCGGATGACACACAGCTCATTCTCTCGTGGGAAGGTGAAGATGCCATTCCGTTCTCAACCTTCCACGACTGTTTAAGAGAGACGGCCAGATGGCTACATAGTAACTCCCTCCAGTTCAACGCCGCGAAAACGGAGGTCCTGTTCTGCTCCGGCACTAAGATACCCCGTCAGTTCCCACATGAATTCTGGCCCCCGGAGTTCAGTGTCAAACCTCTACCAGTGCCTTCCGTGCGCAACCTGGGAGCCATGTTGAACAACAACCTAAGCATGGAAACCCAGGTGACAAAAACTGTGGGGATCTGTACTGCCCTGCTCCGATCACTGCGGAAAATATTGCCTCTTCTCCCGGCACAAGCCAGGGCGTCGATAGTCAGGTGCACGATACTCAGTCGCCTTGATTATTGCAACGCCCTGCTCCTGGAGTCTCCAGTCACGACGCTGGATCGACTTCAGCGAATTCAATCTGCCGCCGCCAAGCTGGCTCTTGGCTGGACGAGAAGGGCCTCAGCCACAGCTGCTCTGGCTGAGCTCCACTGGCTGCCCCTGAAACAAAGAGTGGCATTCAAGTCCCTCTGCATTGTCTTTAAGGCTCTGCACGGACTTGGACCCAAACCTCTGCAAGCCCTGTTCCAATGGTACATACCTGCGAGAAACCTACGTTCTTCTTCTGCTTGTCTGGTAAAGGTACCCAGATTTAACAGAACTAGAACTGGGGGCCGATCGTTCAGCGTAGCCGCGGCCAAGCTTTGGAACACCCTACCCACTGACATACGTCAGACCCCACAGCTTCTCCCTTTTAGGAGACGCATTAAGACTTGGCTCTTCCCCAAATAAACTGTCAGCCCAACTGTTCTCCCGGTCTACCGTCAACAGAGTATTTTCCAGCGCCAGGAAGCCTGCAAGGTGTCAGTTCGCGCTTTACAAATTCTCTAAATAAATAATAATTACCAATTGTTGGTGATGCCCTTTGGCTTGAAGAATGCACCTGCCACTTTCCAAAGGTTGGTGAACCAAGTTCTCTCAGGTCTGGATGACTTTTGTGCAGCCTATCTAGATGATATAGCTGTCTTTAGCTCCACTTGGGAGGATCACCTGATCCACCTGAAGAATGTTTTGGAGGCCCTGTAGAAGGCAGGCCTAACTATCAAGGCTACTAAGTGCCAGATAGGGCAGAGTAAGGTTGTGTACCTGGGCCACCTTGTAGGTGGAGGTCAGGTTCAACCACTGGAGAGCAAGATCCAGACCATCAAGGACTGAACTCCCCCAACCACCCAGACACAGGTCAAAGCTTTTTTGGGCCTGTCTGGTTATTACAGAAAGTTTGTTAAGAATTATGGGTCCATTGTGACACCCCTTAATGACTTAACCTCAAAGAAGATGCCACAAAAAGTTCAGTGGACAGTAAGCTGTCAGAAGGCATTTGATGACCTGAAGCAGGCCATGTGCTGTGCACCTATTCTGAAAAGTCCAGATTACTCCAAACAATTCATTGTTCAAACAGATGCTTCCGAGTTGGGTGTGGGAGCTGTTCTTTCACAATTGAATAAAGATGGTCAAGACCAGCCCATTGCTTTTATTAGCAGAAGGCTGGCCCCAAGAGAGAAACGTTGGTCAGCTATTGAGAGGGAGCCCTTTGCTGTGGTTTGGGCCCTGAAGAAGCTGAAGCCATACTTGTTTGGTACTCACTTTAAGATTCAGACAGACCATAAGCCCCTCTTGTGGCTAAATCATAAATCAGATGAAGGGTGAAAATCCCAAACTGCACAGGTGGTCCATTTCCCTACAGGGGATGGACTTTACAGTGGAACATAGACCTGGAACTTACCATGGCAATGCAGATGGACTCTCCAGATATTTCCACTTAGAACATAAAGACTCAACTGGTCAAGGTTAGTTTAATGTCCCTGCGTTTGCGGGGGGGGGGGGGGGGGTTGTGTAGGAGAGTAGAGTCTGCTTCCTATGGTCACCCCTACTTTTTGCTGTGATTAACTGGTTTTTAGGGCTCGGCCTACGTCAACCCTGCGTCAGCAGAGGAGGCGGAGCTTCGAGCTCTTATGGTATAAAAAAAAAAAGTTTCATTAGGGGTCCGGGCTGGCACATTCTGTACTGCGCGCCGCGTTTTTTATGGCATCTGCCTAGTGATTCGTCTTCGCTGTGCTGTCTATTTAGTAGCCTTGACGTGAGAGGCTATATTTACTTTTCGTCCGTCATTTATTTCAGTTTCATGGCATAAAGTGTGCGGTTACGTGCACGGAAGACTTATTAATCTTAATTAGGAGCTGTCAGAGTGCCCGTGTAATGCAATGCAGATGGTGGGAGCGCGTTCACCATTGCAGGAGCTGTCAGAGTGCCGCGTTCACGGCGGAGATAATTGAAAGAAGTTTCCTGTAGCTTCAAGGGCAGTCACAGTACTTTTTAAGAAACACGCGCAGAAGAATACATAAATCCTCAATTACCAGCTGCCCGAGGTGCCGGTAATTGAAGGCAGATGGTGCTGGGAGCGTGTGCACTGCTGTGTTTTTTTTCCCTTCAGCTCTGTGCGCGCATGAACAGCCGGCCGGCAATGTAGAGAATCACATGCATCAGATCTAGTTTTCACACCATCACACACACACACGCACACGCACACGCACACACGTACACACACACACACACCTTTGCACAATGGTGCCTGCTTGTGCATCATGGAGCAGTGCAGTGGGAGAATGCAGGAACAGCCTTTTTTAGTAAATATAGCTCGCCAATATTTCTTTCTCAATTGAACCACGCACACAAAAACTTTGATTGCTGGGATCAGTTGCGCTAACATTTAGTAAATTTGCCCTTTACTTTCCACTTTTTTCAAGTTTCTTACCTAAAATATTCATCACCCCTGGTCCATTTTTTAGATCACCAGAACTCTCCATCTTTATCCTTTACCCCTTCTCCCCAACCCCCAGTGGTCATCCATAGTGTAACTTCTTCTAAGCTTACTTAGTATGTAATAAGCAGTTTATAAGGAGACAATCACATCACATGGGGCTCTAAGGCTGGTACACTGACATAGAAGGGAGGCTCACACTAACATCAGAAAACTGACACAGGAGTAGAGTAGTGAGTAAAGTAGTGAGTGCAGAGTGGCGGTGAGTGCAGAGTGGCGGTGAGTGCAGAGTGGCGGTGAGTGCAGAGTGGCGGTGACTTCAGAGTGGCGGTGAGTGCAGAGTGGCGGTGACTGCAGAGTGGCGGTGAGTGCAGAGTGGCGGTGAGTGCAGAGTGGCGGTGACTGCAGAGTGGCGGTGACTGCAGAGTGGTGGTGACTGCAGAGTGGCGGTGAGTGCAGAGTGGCGGTGAGTGCAGAGTGGCGGTGACTGCAGAGTGGTGGTGACTGCAGAGTGGCGGTGAGTGCAGAGTGGCGGGCGGCGGTGAGTGCAGAGTGGCGGTGAGTGCAGAGTGGCGGTGAGTGCAGAGTGGCGGTGACTGCAGAGTGGCGGTGACTGCAGAGTGGCGGTGAGTGCAGAGTGGTGGTGAGTGCAGAGTGGCGGTGAGTGCAGAGTGGCGGTGAGTGCAGAGTGGCGGTGAGTGCAGAGTGGTGGTGAGTGCAGAGTGGCGGTGAGTGCAGAGTGGCGGGCGGCGGTGAGTGCAGAGTGGCGGTGAGTGCAGAGTGGCAGTGACTGCAGAGTGGTGGTGACTGCAGAGTGGCGGTGAGTGCAGAGTGGCGGGCGGAGGTGAGTGCAGAGTGGCGGTGAGTGCAGAGTGGCGGTGAGTGCAGAGTGGCGGTGACTGCAGAGTGGCGGTGAGTGCAGAGTGGCGGTGACTGCAGAGTGGCGGTGACTGCAGAGTGGCGGTGAGTGCAGAGTGGTGGTGAGTGCAGAGTGGCGGTGACTGCAGAGTGGCGGTGAGTGCAGAGTGGCGGGCGGCGGTGAGTGCAGAGTGGCGGTGAGTGCAGAGTGGCGGTGAGTGCAGAGTGGCGGTGAGTGCAGAGTGGCGGTGAGTGCAGAGTGGCGGTGACTGCAGAGTGGCAGTGACTGCAGAGTGGCGGTGAGTGCAGAGTGGCGGTGAGTGCAGAGTGGCGGTGAGTGCAGAGTGGCGGTGAAGAGTGGCAGTGAGTGCAGAGTGGCGGTGAGTGCAGAGTGGCGGTGAGTGCAGAGTGGCGGTGAGTGCAGAGTGGCGGTGACTGCAGAGTGGCGGTGACTGCAGAGTGGCTGTGAGTGCAGAGTGGCGGTGAGTGCAGAGTGGCGGTGAGTGCAGAGTGGCGGTGAGTGCAGAGTGGCCAGTACTACCAGTACTACCACCATCAGTACTACCAGTACTACCACCACCAGTACTACCACTACTACAGCCACCAGTACTACCAGTACTACAGCCACCAGTACTACCAGTACTACAGCCACCAGTACTACCAGTACTACAGCCACCAGTACTACCAGTACCACCACCAACAGTACTACCACCACCACCAGTACTACCAGTAGCAGTACTACCACAACCAGTACCACTACCACCACCAGTACTACCACCACCAGTACCACTACCACCACCAGTACTACCACTAACAGTATTACGGGCAGCAGTAACACCACCACTAATGCTACTGCTACCAGTACCACCACCACCAGTACCACCACTACCAGTACTACCACCACCAGTACTACCATTACCAGTACCACCACCTCCAGTACTACCACTACTACCACTACCAGTACCACCACCAGTACTACCAGTACCACCACCACCAGTACTACCACTACCAGTACCACCACCATCACCAGTACTACCACCATCAGTACTACCAGTACTACCACCACCAGTACTACCACTACTACAGCCACCAGTACTACCACTACTACACCCACCAGTACTACCACTACCACCACCAACAGTACTACCACCACCGCCAGTACTACTAGTACCACCACCACCAGTACTACCACTACCACCACCACCACATTAACACACTCCATAACACTTAGCAAAAATACATTACCATTTACAATGCCATTAGCTCAAACTCAAATAAATCCGAGCCCAATTGCATTTCTAATGCTTGTTCGACTTTAGTGTGGCTGTGGGCCTGCTAATCAGACCCATAGCTCAGCTGTTCTCTCCCTAAATTCATACCATGTACTTTAGGTACATATCCAATTGGGAATTGGGTCACATTTGTGAGTCCCTGTATAGTGTACCTTAGGTACCCAGGGCATAGGTGCATCCAAGGCCTAACAGGGGCTGCAGCATGTATTATGCCACCCCTGGCTGGCCATCCAAACTGACACCACTGGCTGATCACTCAGCTCACATAGTAACCTATAAGTCACTCCTATGGCAGGCCTTGACAATCCTGAAGGCTGAGTGCTTGGTTTTATGTGGGATGGTGCTCTACCATGAGCTGAGCCTGTCTGCAGCTTTCGGAACCATGTCCTTATAACCATATATAGCCATACCATATACTCTTAAGTGCATTATAATCCTCGCGGTTAATGTTAACTTTGGTTTGGCTTTATCAAAACATGTTGTGTAAGGTGTCAAACACTTTAGAATACTACCCCCTCGCCAGTTCTGGCGACGGGGGTAGCATTCCACCCTTCTAGAGGGAGAAGACATGTAATAACTAGTAACCCCGGTTAAAGTTAAACAGAGCCTCAGCATCACAAAATGGATGCTGCTGCCACAGACACAAGTCTGACCTTCTGCTTCTGGGAGCCCTTCCAGTGAGGGAGGCCTGGACAATAGGTTTCCTGCCTTGGGAGGTGCGAGCACCACCCCAGACAGCCTGTAGTGTATTGGGGCAGGGTGGGTTGAATGAAATGAGACACTGCCTGGGGCACACAAGGTGCTCCACGCATAACCCGGTTCAAACCAATTGCTGGGGCACTCCAGCCCCAGCTCTGGAGCGAAACTGGACAAAGGGAAAGGGGTGTAACCACCCCCTTCCCAGGTTCCACCCGTAGGAGGGACCTAGCAGGTAATCCAGCCCCTTAGATTAGTATAAAGCTAGGAGCTGAGTCTAGAGACTTTAGATTATCCTGAACTGAAACTCTGAAACAAAACTCTGGACCTTCGACGTTCTGCTCAACTAGAAGACTGAAGAAATCTCCCTTGTGGTCAAGGAGTGACCACCCTGTGCAAACATTCACCACCAGTAATTTGCTGGTTTACTTTGTCGGCGCTCCTGCCGGAACCCGACAACCTAGCGACGCAGCCTCTGGACTTCCAGACATCTCTGAATCCGAGCCACATCCACAGCAAAGCTGAGACCCATGGCGGACACGAGAGACGTGTGACCGGACACCCTGCAGTACCTGATTTATGCTTACTGTGCAGCTTTTGAGGCATCCTCGGTGTTGTGCATTGGGGTTTGAGAAGCTCCAGCCCCGAGCAGTAAGTGCACCGAAGCTCAGCCCTCCACACTCCACAAGTGCCGCGTGGGGCCTGTGCCTGCATTTCTCCTCGACGTGTCTACGCTGTTGCTAGCCTGTTGGCTAGTGGCCCTCATGAAGACATCCTTTTGAAACAATGCTCCTTGCCTGGTTGCTCTGGGCTTGCTCCTGCTTTCCTGTAAAGGGGAAGCTCCCCAGACCTTGCTGGTCTGAACAGAAGCCGATCTTCCCTTGCTGCGCGGGTTGCCTTTGCCAAGGCTTGTTGACTCCAATCCGGAAGCCGATACCACCAACAGCGAGATTTTTCCTGGGACAGTCCGTATCCAGCTCCTGGTTGTGGTCGACGCCTCCTGGTCCACGTGGCTGCAGAGACAAGCTTCACCTCTTCACCTGATTGCTTCCCGACATCGCCTGGGTCCTTCCTGGTTCCTTCCTGGTCGCTGGCTAGTGACCCAGACTCTGTCCCCTCTGCTTTCAGGTTCTTCAATTCCTCGATCCACCCTTGGATCCAACCGGACATCTTCCTCCTGGTCGCCTGCAGCATCTTCTTGCAGCTCTACATAGGATTAGACGACGAAACCCGACATGAAAGAACACCTATGCACCGGCTTCCCTGGGTGAGGTAACTCGAGTACTCTGGTGCTCCCGTGGGTCTTGACTCCCCTAGTGTCCTAATTAACTTTGGGTTTCCCGCTATCTATCCTGAGGTGTCCTAAATCAACTAGTTTCTAACTATTATGTTCCCATTCTAAGTCTATGGTAACCCGCGTGTGTGTTTAGACACTGCACACGCTCCCCGTGGGTCTCCTACTTCCTAACCTTTGGTGTAGTAGTTTAGCCCCAGTGATTCCCTAGGCCCTAGGCCTATCCATTGTTCCTGAAGTGGTTCTTATACCACTTACTTAGTATATGGTTCGTGAGGGCCCTAGGGCAGAATTGTATTTGTGCAACTTAAAGTATGCTTATTGAGTAACTTGTGCTGTATCTCGAACTCTGAACTCATAAAGAGTCCAGAGGGGTTGTGTTAGTAATAAATACATATATATTTAATATATACCTTAGTGGTGTCCTTTCATTTGGTATTCAAGGGGTTACATTTGGTAAAACAGCTGGCTTCACATGCTCTCTGAAATATTAGCCTAAGACTGCTTTGTCCATGCTACCACTAGGATAGCTGGTCTATAAGGTTGACTTTACAACCATCACCATAAGGGTTGTTTGGACTGGTGCAGGGTGATCACTAGATTAGTGAACACCATATAACAGGCCAACTACTCACACATTGCATCAATAAAGTCTGTCTGAGCGTCTCCGTTTCTGTCCTGTGCAGACCACACCATATTCAGAATGGCACATCTGGGCACCTTCTACACTTTGTAGCCGTGATCAGATCAAGCTCTTCACTGGCTACCTGAGTCCATATGTACATCTTCCGGCCCCTCTGTATCACTCATTGAGTCATCCATGTTGCAGGGATGATCTGTCTCCATCACAAACTCCATTCCTTCCACCCAAGAAAGACCCTTAGACAGTCACAACTTCTAACCATTCCTAGGAACGTTAGGTTTTTGGTTTGTGTGACCGCACTGTGGTGTTGATGGCCAAACTCTGGAACTCTCAGCCAGCAAGAATCAGAAATCTTCATACCCCATCACGTTCCAAAGTTTTGAGACGACCTGGTTGTTCCCAGCTGACTGACTCTCCCTTCCATCGTAGATCACCCTACAGCATATGCTTCCCAGTATTGCAACACCAAACTCACAGATCAATAACCCAGATAGTGAAGGCAGAAACTACAAAGCACTACTCTGCTTACCTACCTTAGCTGAGAGGCATATACCAAAAGCCAAGTCTACTTTAGCATGACTGAAGCACTCTTTTGACCCACATGCTCATTATCTAGTCACAAAGATCACCTCACACACATACAGTTTACCAACCAAAACATATCAGACAAGGTATATTTTCTCAAAACCTGTCAGCCTCACTCTCTTCTGAATCGCGATTATGCATAAATGCACCACCACCTCTGCAGAGATACAAATGAAGCAGCACCCTTATGGATCTCATGCATGACACCCAATGCTTCCTACATGGGTTAGATTAAAAACATATACTCTCTCAAACATTATTACGAGGCAGAAATGTGATGGCCCAATAGGTACTGGACAGTGCTCCACCTCTTGTTCGAAAAGCCTACAGAAATAATACAGTAGAATACAATACAAATCATGCCCCACAAACACAAAAAACTCTAATTGCATCACCTACAAGCACCCACACATTGACCCATAACCACATTCACCCATTGATGGTGAATGAGTAGAGTGGCGGGATGTGATGGATGGATGGATTGAGTGAGGTGAGGATAGTAAGTAAGATCAGTGGTTGAGGTGATTGAGGTGAGTGTCTGTGGTGGCACACAGACAAACACACCCACACACACAGAAAAACACACATATATGCAAACACTTTTCAAGTGAAAGTGAGTGCACAATTGAGTGAGGGCATATGTGAGTCCATTTAAGTTTTTATCCTTTCCCCAAAAACCCTTTGGTAAAAGGATCCCTATGTTTTCAAAATAATTTCCTTGACAGAATGCTGATCCTTACTGACTCTCATCAATTCCTGCAGTCACAGATCTTCACGCATACCCAGAAAAAAGATGGTGCCATCCCGGCATATGATGCAATACCAAGAATATGATGGTAGTATTCGGGCTTATGGAAGCAGTGTCTGGGCATATGTTAGGTCGATTTGGGCATGCAATAGTTATAGTAACTAGGTATATGATGACATTGTCAGGTCATATGAATTCAGGCATAGGATTGCAGTATTTGGTTATGTTTGACTTCACTTCAAAATATAGGGGGTGATTATGATGTTGGCCGGACCAACACCAACGCAGTAACAGGACCGACCGACCTCCAGTTGGCAGTCCAGTCCGTCTGATTACAATGCGACTGAACACTGTTCGGTCGCATACTCCCATTCCTCTATAGGAGCTCATGTTATGGTTGTAAACCGGCCGTAACACAAGCTGTCATAGCAGAATGAGAGCCTGTGTTCAGCCCTGCACCGTGTGACAGGCACCTCAGGGTGCCTGCCACACGGTGCAGGGATGAACAGGGAGGCACCATAGGTGCCCCCTCAGCCCCCCTGGAGGCCGCAGAGGCAAGAGGGCCCTGCTAGGGCCCCCATACTCGCTCTCCGACAGACTTTTCATGTCGGAAATCCTGACATGAAAGGCTGCCGGAGACAGAGTATCGTAATCCCAAGAGCGGAAAGGCCGTCCTTTGGGATTACAGGCCAGCCTCCGACTGGCCGACGGCCTCCTTGAGCCCACCAGAAGCCAGCCAGAATGACCGGTAGGTTTAATTTCCGATCGCCAGCATTGTAATGTGGCGGTCGGAAATTAAACCGAGATGCAGCCCGTAATGGCTCCGATCGACGGTCAGAACCTCTCCAGGCCGCATCATAATAGGGCCCTCAATGTTTTAATTTGCATATATCTACAGCATCTGAACATATCATAACTGTACCTGGGCATGCAATGGTGGCTTTGACTTATGAAAACCTTGTCTGGGCCTATGATAATCAGTGGCAATGAGTTTTTTCACTACCCACATAACCCGTGTTCCTGTCTGCTCTCCCACTTCCCACTTACATTCAGCACCTCCACTCCTACATTTGCATTTGTACATGAAGACACAAACAAGCACAACTACTCTTGGTTATGCTCTAGCTCTATCACAAGTGAGTGTTGTGAATATGGGAATGATGTGACAAATATTAGTTCTCCTGATTCACTGAGATACTCCAGATTTATCAAACAAAAACTTGATATTTCTCAACATATTTTACTTTCTCGTGTTAAAAATATCACTTCCCTTTATGCAAAACAATGGTCAGTTGCAGTTCACCCCATTTCTTCTTTGAACCTGAAATCTCCTTCTACAGTGTCCCTAAATGCTGGTTACTCACCGACTCACATTTGCCACACTTTGGTCAGTTAATTGCAAAATAGTGATTTTCTGTGCTTGTGGTGTTCTCATTACCCGAACCTCCCCAAGTGCTATCGGCCTGGACCTTCTAACCACAGCAAGAAGGAAGGCAGTACCTAAGAATATGATGGCAGAATGTGGGCATATAGTGATTGACCATGGGCATATGATGGCAGCACCTTGGAAGACAAAAGCATTACCTGATCATGTTATGGAACCAGTTACTCATAGTATCTAGCACATGAAGACTATGTTTTGGAGTATCAAGGGTGTCTTTGGCATGTGAAGTTTTCCTTAAGTTAAATTATCTATACTACTATTATAAAGGAAGAACTTTGAGGCTTTGAGGCGGGTAAACTCGGGAACCACAGCGCCAATCCACACACCCGATACATCGTTGGAATCCTCAGGGTGTGCAGATGGACATAGGTTATATAAATTTTAAAAATACGTTATATTTAAAAAATGTACATTTAAAAAAAAGTAGTCCCCTCGAAGTAGCGCCGGCCGCGACCTGCGTGCTGACGTTGTCCAGGAGCGCGAGAAACACGAGGAGGATCGGCGGACATGGCGCGGGGGAGGAGCACTGATGAGCGGCACACAGGCGGTAAGCAGCAGCAGACCGGCGGAGCGGCGAGGAGCACCGAAGCTGAGCGGCGGACATGGCGCGGGGGAGGAGCACTGACGAGCGGCACACAGGCTGTGAGCAGCAGCGGAGCGGCGAGGAGCACTGAACTGAGGAGCGGCGGCTGAGGTAAGGCTCTGGGGGACAATGTCGGGGCAGGCGGGGGTCGGGGCACGCGGGGGACGGGGAGTTACAACAAAAAGGCTCCAGAGGACAATGTCAGGGCAGGCGGGGGTCGGGACAGGCGGGGGACCCTATTATAAAGGAAGAACTTTGAGGCTTTGAGGCGGGTAAACTCGGGAACCACAGCGCCAATCCACACACCCGATACATCGTTGGAATCCTCAGGGTGTGCAGATAGACATAGGCTATATAAATTTTAAAAATACGTTATATTTAAAAAATGTACATTTAAAAAAAAGTAGTCCCCTCAAAGTAGCGCCGGCAGCGACCTGCGTGCTGACGTCGTCCAGGAGCGCGAGGAGGAGCGGCGGACATGGCGCGGGGGGAGGAGCACTGAAGAGCGGCACACAGACGGTGAGCAGCAGCAGACCGGTGGAGCGGCGAGGAGCACTGAAGCTGAGCGGCGGACATGGCGCGGGGGAGGAGCACTGACGAGCGACACACAGGCGGTGAGCAGCGGCGGAGCGGCGGAGTGGCGGAGCGGCGAGGAGCACTGAACTGAGGAGCGGCGGCTGAGGTAAGGCTCCGGGGGACAATGTCGGGACAGACGGGGGTCGGGGCACGCGGGGGACGGGGAGTTACAACAAAAAGGCTCAGGGCAGGCGGGGGTCGGGACAGGCGGGGGACCCTCTGGCATAATTGTGCTCAAGCTCCCGACTCCCGCCGGCCGCTCCATACTCTGTGAACTCCTACTCTTACCCCTGCAACCTCTGCTCATCCTTGCCTCCCTGCAAAGAGAGCGCCAGAGCCCCACTTACCCAGAAAGCTCCCCAGTACCTCAGGCGCTGCTGCTGGCCACCACTGCAACACTAGGCCTCTGGCATAATTGTGTGAGGTAAGCCTCCGGAGGACAATGTCAGGGCAGGCGGGGGTCGGGGCAGCTGGGGGACGGGACGGACGGGGGCCCGGGCTGATGGCCAATGTCGGGGCAGGCGGGGGTCGGGGAAGCCTGATTGCTCCCAGGCAAGGTTGGGACGGGCTGCTAGTATTACTATAAAAGCATACTCTGACAACAGCTGTACCTTTCAAGCTGTAAAATGGGCCTAAGGTTCCTAGGTATAAAATAGCAATATAGTTTAAATGGTTGTTGCACACCACAATTTCTATCTTATAATAATCCAGAGGTGAAAATAATTACAAAACTCTATCAATCAAGTATTTTGTTCCAAACTTCATTGCTGTAAACAGTTATGTAATGCTTTTAAAGTGTACGTGAGGTGTTTGAATTGTGCTTGTTTATGTATGGGTAGCCAGTGTAGCTCCTTGAGGTGAGGTGAATTGTGCCTACAAAGTTGAGTGTGATTCTGGCTGCCTAGTTCTGAATGGTCTGCAGCCTCCTGGTGAGTTATTTATTGATCCTGCGTAGAGGGTATTCTCATAGTCCAGCATGCTGGTGATGAGGTGATGGTTTTCTGGGTGTTTTTCGGAAGTATTTCTGGTGTGCGGAAGAATGAATCAGTAACAGCTTTGACTTGAGCGGTCATGTTGAGTTTGCAGTCATTGATGATCTTGAGGTTCTTGGGGTGGGTGGTGGGCATAGGTCCTAGCTCAGTTGGCCACCAGGTGAAGGTGAGGAGCTGTTACCAAAGATCATGACTTTGGTCTTATTAGTGTTCAGCACAGACAGTTGAACTTAATCCAGTCGGCAATTTTGGTCATGCATGCCGCCTCTCACTACGCTAAACCTGCCCACTACCTCCCCCTAGAATCTCCCCCTCCTCTCGCCTCCCCTGACGCCTCCCACTCGACCCACTACATTCCACGGCCCACAACACCCCCCTGATAATACTACCTCTACACCGATGTTCCCACGGCCCAAAACACCCGCTGATAATACTACCTCTAAACCGACGTTCCCCCGCATTCCCCCATCTCTCATATTCTCCGCCCACATTGTGCTCTACCCCAATCCACCCCCCCTCAGTCCTCCCCTCACCCCCTGTCCACTAACACTGACCCATCATGCCACCCCTCAACCTTAGCCACTTGTCACAGGACTCACCCATCACTAAACATGGACCCAACTCTTGGTCTATCCTGTCCCCCTCTAACCTTTCCAAAAATGGCAAGAAAAACTTCAAACACAAACTTCTTATCTGCCATCAAGAAACCTTATTTGTGGACAACTATCTTAGCCTAACCTCCATCATTAAAGCTAACTACATCTTCTACACTAAATGCCCCTGTAAATAGAAAAGTATCTTTCTCCGCCACCTTACTATCACGAATTCCCGTAAAATCCCTTATGATCTGAAACTTTCCACCACTCCTACTCTCACTTTCCCTGGTGAAATTGACTTCTCTATTTTCAAATCAGGAAATATCGTCATTCAAGCTTCTGAAAACCACCTCACCATTTTTGAACACCACTTCAACTCATTATTCCATAACCTACCATCTACTTCATCCGCTAACTTTTCTCCCCCCCAAACACAAGTGACCCCCTTGCCCCCTTGCTCCATGACCCCAACCCAGCTGATCCCGGACTCACTAATAGACATTGAAACTCCTGACTCACAGATCTATCTTTCCACAACCGCATCAATTTCCTCCCCCCCTCCTGTTCTTCCTACATCCCCCTCGGCCTCCCAAACCCTCCCTCGGCTGGCTCCCCTGCCCCCGACTCCCCAACAGCTGCACAAATTACCCCTTTCACCTTCTCTCCTAGCAGCACTACTATTTCTCCCACTGTCACCGTAATACACCCCCACCGTCATCTAACTCACCCCCTTGACCCCCCCAACACCTCCATTAATAACCCCAATCCTTTCTCCCGTCACCCATCCCACCCATTTTCTAGCGAACAGCCCCCAGCAGCCCCCTCACGCCCCCCTCTCCTCTATTTTCTCCCAGTTGACTCCTCGGACTACCATCTCACACCCTCCTACACCACTGCCTCCGTGCAACCGTAACACCCCTCTCTCCCCTCCACCTGGTTTCCCACCGATCATACACCCCAATCCACCACTTTTGACCAACTGGGACCATTCTCTCCCCCCACATGATCTCCTATCCTCCCTCCCCATCACTCTTCTTACTCAATCTCTCCTAAATATAGATGTCCACCTCTCATCCCTCGTGTTAGAACTCTCCTCCCTCAAAAATGATTTAAACTCCCTCACCACTAAGAATCTTTCCAGTCACACCTATCCCCAGGACATCTTACCTACGAACCCCGCACCCCACATCCAAGGGGCTACTCCCCCTACCAAAATTCCCTCACCTGAGTCGCCCAGCAGTAAATGCTCTAGCATACCACCCCTCAAACCATCTCCCCCTCCTGTTCTTCCTGGCCTCAATTTAAACCACCTCGCCTCCACACTGACCACAAAGTCTCTCCCACCCCATTCATCGATCCCTGTAATCCTTGGAACAAGTAGGGCCCCGTCCTCCCCTGCATCGCCCAGACCTCTGCAACAACTCACCACTACCCACTTCTGTTCCCCCACAAAAATGACTGACCGCAAACCCCTAAACTGCATGCTGGCCAACTGCTGTTCAGCTTCTTGCCATGCAACTGATTTCGCCTCAATAAATCCTTCCAGTCACACCTATCCCCAGGACTTCATACCTACGAACCCTGCACCCCACATCCAAGGGGCTACTCCCCCATTGAAAAATCCTCACCCAAGTCGCCCTGCAGTAAACACCCTAGCTCAGTGGTTCCCAAGCTTTTTTGACCCGCGGCTCCTTTGACCAATTGGCCATTGGCAGCGGCTCCCCATTACATTACAATTTTTTGATGGTGGGCGAAGAATGTAAGGCCGAACTCGGTAGGACTCCCATTTTAATCCCTGAAAATAATAGGACTTTCCTGCACCTTGGGGGTAAGTACAAGTGAGAAAATGGAGATTTAACTGAATTTGGGGACCCTCTTCATCAAACCCATGAATATAATCTAACTGACATAGTGCTTATAAGTTTAAGTGTGAGGCTAGTTAGCCGAAAGTGTGTTATAAATGCATATTGCAAGCTCCAGGCTAGTAATATTTCTATTCATGGTTATTTCTGAAACCGGTTTCAGAAACAAATATAATAGACATATATAATTTAAAAACAAAATGACTGCTACATCACACCCCGTGACATTTGGCAACCACTGAAAGGTTACCTACAGTCCCATACCATTCACCTCAGAAGGAACGACCTACACCTGTACAATGCTGATTGATTTTTCCGCGTGTTGGCCGGGTATTGTGTACAACCCAAGATATTCCTTGTGAGGGTTAAGAATGTACCGCTATACCAGTAATATTGCTTTGATTGTGTTTCGTGAGATTGCTGCTATCTACTTACTATTTCTATTTTACTTGATTAAGTACACAGAATATGCTCCTCTGTATTAGTCTTTTGTTTGGTGTTGTCTGTAATGAGACGTCTCTATTCAACATCTTGGTGACTGCTGGCTCTGCCAGTATGGTTCACTGTCTTGTTGAACTATGCGCTTGGTTGTAATGTCTTTGAAATACTTAAAAAAATATATTTAAAAACAATGACTGCATTCTAATTTTCCAGGCACAACTACGAGAGTTCCTATATCCGTGTCCAGGTGCTCAGTGCTCTCACTACCCAACCCGTGCACTGCTCTCCTTGTGAACTAACTGAAGATAGGCTGCTGCACGCAGCCTCCGATCAGGGCTCGTGGGGAGTTAGAAACTTTTGCTGACTTCCTTCCTCCCTCCCCCTCCCTGCATCCGAAGGGACCAAGGCTGCAGCAGCAGAGTGAGAGGTGCAGTGCATACAAATGGCCATTGTAATTCCTGATTGATTCATATAGCAACTGCGACCGTGGCGCCCCTGGCTGGGTTTAGTGGCGCACCAGGGCGCCGCGGTGCACAGTTTGGAAACCACAGCCCTAGCTTACCACCCCACTTCTCGAACCATCTCCCCCCCTGTTCTTCCTGGCCTCAATTTAAACCACCTCGCCTCCACATCGACCACTAATTCTCTTCCACCTCATTCATCTATCCCTGTCATCCTAGGAACAAGTAGGACCCCGTCCTCCCCTGCATCGCCCAGGCCTCCGCAGCAACTCACCACTATCCACTCCTGTTCCCCCACTAAAATGACTGACCCCAAACCCCTCAACTGCATGCTGGTCAACTGCCACTCTGCTTCCTGCCATGCTATGGAAATCGCTGAGACCATCCTTAGTGAAAGCATTGACATCGCATTTCTGACAGAAACATGGCTCAATGACCACTCCGCATCAATCCTGGACCTGCTCACACCCCCAGGTTACGCCATCCTCAGAAAGGACAGGCTTATTAAAATTGGTGGGGGCCTCGCCATCATTCATAAAGATAAACTTCTACTCACACCTGTCCCGCACCCTGACCTGACTACTTTTGAATATCTGAGTGCTGAACTCACTGTTCAGGGCTATCCCCCGATTCATCTACATAATATTTACCATCCTCCTGGTGACCCTCTCTCCTTTGTCGAAGAATTATCTGATCTTCTTATCCAATCAGCGGTCACCAACTCTAGTAACCTCTTCCTTAGGGACTTCAACCTCCACTGGAATAAAACTGATGACCCCTCGATCAACCTTATTAACCCCTGCATGCTTGTGACGGAACCGTTCCGTCACAAGCCGCAGGTGAGCTGTGCTTGTGATGGAACGGTTCCGTCACGGCCCGCTCGCCGCGCCTGCGCGGCGCGAATTCCGCGCCTGCGCTAAGGTTTTAATGGGCAGACGGGTTTGTGATGGAACCGTTCCGTCACAAGCACAGCTCACCCGCGAGCCATGACGGAGCGGTTCCGTCACAAGCACGGAACCGCCGCCCGGCCGCCCCACCCCCTTAGCGCTGTGGCGGAATAGCCGCCGCAGCGAAGGGGTTAATGACATACTTGATATCAGCAACCTGAAGCAACTTTGCGAATCTTCAACACACGACAAAGGTGCCACCCTTGATGCTGTCATCACCAGCAAGGACCTGGCTGTTCTCTCCAACATTATCCCCATTGACTGGTCCGATCACCACCTCATCCTCTTCACGATCAACAGCTCCATGCCCCCCCTAATACAACCAAACAAATGAAACTAACCCGAAACCTTCACCTTATCTCCCCGGGTGAGCTGGAGACTAAAATTAAAGCCCACCTATGACTTACTCCTCTCCCCCACAGCACTAATGACCTTACGGAACATTACAACAGATCCATCGCTGAGGTCCCTGACCAAATCGCCCCAGCCAAACTCAAACTTCAAAAAAGGCAAATCATCCAAATCCTGGTTCAATGCCGAACTTAACAATGAGAGGCGAGCCCTTAGACAGACCGAACGCACTTGGAGGCAACAGCCCTCCTCCTCTAATCTTACCCTCCTCAGAGCCGCTAGGGTCAGCTATAAAAAACATATGTTTAATGAAAAAGCATCCTTCTTCCGTTCACAACTTGACTGGGCAAAAAATTGACCGAGAGATCTATTTAACATTGTTAAAAACCAAACTACTTCAGCCCCCGCTAATCTTCCGGCTTCGGATGTGAGGAAATCGCTAGCTTTTTCTTAGACAAAATCATCAATATTGACCTATCCTCTGCAGTTTCACCCCCGCCACTTAACCTACCTCCCCTCCCTAACTTTTGCCCCGTTTCTCCTGCCATATCTCTCCCCCCTCGGACTCTGCTCAACTCGCCACTACTGTCACCCCCGCGGTACCCCACCACACTGTCCCCCAGCGAAAGAACAATGCTTCCTGGATTAACTTTAGTCCTGTCTCAGAAAGTGATATCCTTAGCATCACCTCCAAGTTGAAACCATCCTCACATACCAGAGATCCGATCCCATCCCATCTAGTTCAAGACCTAAAACACATCATCGCCCCATACTGGACCTCCATCATTAACTCCTCCCTTGCCAACGGTATGGTTCCTGCATCCCTCCAACTTGGCCAAATTACCCCCATCATTAAAAATGCTTGAGCCGACCCAAATGACTTAAATAACTACGCCCTATCTCTAACCTTCTTTTCTTATCTAAGGCACTGGAAAAATGTGCCCTGCGCCAGCTGGACAATCACATCATCTCATTCAACCTTTTAGATGCCTCCCAATCAGGTTTTCGAAAGGGCTGTAGCACTGAAACAGCCATGCTTAGCATCACTGACAACATCCATCACTCCCTGGACAAAGGTGAAGCCTCCCTTCTCATTCTTCTTGACCGCTCCGCTGCCTTTGATACTGTTAAACATGCTGCCCTACTTAACATACTCAAAGACCGTTTTGGCTTTGACGGAGCTGTTCTTAAGTGGTTCACTTCCTTCTTCCAGCATAGAACACAACAAATAAAAATCAGCAATTGTCTTTCCAAACCTCTACCTGTCACCATGGGCATCCCCCAGGGCTCTATTCACTCTCCCACCCTATTCAACCTTTTCATGGAACCCCTCACCCTCATCCTCAAGCAAGCGAAAATCGGTTACCACCTCTATGCCGACGACACCCAACTTTACTAAAGGATCAAATCCCATGCTGACGTCCTTCATCTCAACGATGCCTTGACTAACTATGGTTCCATCAAAACCACCCCAAACTTAACCCTAAAAAATCAGAAATAATTCTATGCTCTCCCAAAAATAACCCCTCCCCATTCATCACTGGATCTCTGACATCAAAGCCCTCAATTGCTCTCTCTCCATCTCTAACTCTGTCAAATCCCTCGGCATCAGCATTGATCAGAACCTCAGTCTCACCCCCCCCACATAAAAAATTCGAGCAAAGGTGCTCTCTTCATACTGCAGCACCTCAAAAAAAATCAAACCCTTCATCCCAAACGATGACTTTAAATCGGTTGTGCAATCGTTGGTCCTATCAAGAATTGACTACGGTAATGCCACTCTCGTAGGAACTCCTAAAGTCCACCTTGCCCCTATCAAATCCGTTCTCAACCTTGCTGCCAGGCTGATCACTGGCTGCAAACGATTTGACTGCATCTCCCCATTCTCAAGGACCTCAAATGGCCCCCGATTGAAGGCAGAACCACCTATAAAACTGTCTGCATCACCCACAAAGCCCTCCACCACAATACCCCATCCTACCTCACTGAAAAACTCCACAAAGTCGGCTGCACCAGATCACTGAGGAGCACTAACGCTCTTATCCTTGTCCCTCCTCTACTAAAAAAGAAAACTACACAATCTCGCTCTTTCTCTGGTAATGCACCCTCTGCCTGGAATGCTCTCCCTAAAGAGCTACGCTGTAACCCCTCCTACCCCCGCTTCAAAAAAGAGCTCAAGCTGCTAATTCTTAACAAATACACTGTCCATCAACTCCCACTCTGCCTTACCAGTTCTATCCCATCCTATCACTCCCACTCTATTATCTTCGATCTGTTGTTTAACCTTGATCTTCCATGCTTTGCACCATCTTAATTCTGTGCTAATTGTTTATCTTATTATTTCAAAAGTACCAATGCTATATTTCAACTGAATCTGATATTTGACTTGTAAAGCGCTCTGATACTCCTGGGTCCAGCCAGCGCTATATAAAACCTTTTAAATAAATAAATAAATAAAATAAATAAATGCCATGAACTGGTTTGTTTATTGGTTGTCTTGTCTATGGGGAGGGAATAAGTTGTGTGTGTCATCAGCGTAGGAGAGCACTTTGTGAGAGTAGATGATGCCGGCCAGAGGGATCATGTAACAGTTGAAGAGAGCCGGAGTCAGGGAGGAACCTTGGGGGACTCCGCAGATGAGAACATGTGTGTTTGAGGTGAAGGGTGCTAGGCTGACTGTCTGGGCCAAGCCAGTCATGAAAAAGCAGATCCAGCAGTGCATGTGACATTGTATTCCAATGATGTGCAGGTGATGGATGAGGTTGGGAGACTGTTTCAAATGCAGCGGAGAGATCCAGTAGGATGAGGACCGCTGTGTCTTCTCTGTCCAGATCATATGGATGTTGTCTGTGGCGGTGTTGAGAGCAGTTTCAGTGCCGTGGTTGGGTCAATATCTGGACTGGGTGTTATTCTGTGAGAAGTTTGTTGATGATTTTCTCTAATACCTTGGTCTGGTGTGTAAACAGGGAGAAAGTCTGTATTAGTGAGAGTAGAGGGGTCTGCTGAGGGTTTCTTCTGCAAGGAGAGGACTGTTGCTTGTTTCCAGGTGTCTGGTAAAGTCTCAGAAGAGATGGAGGTATTTAGGGTGTGTGTGAGCATGGCGCTAAAGGGTAGAAGTCCTCTGGAGTAGGCTTGGTTAGACAATGGTCCGTTGGTCCGTTGGAACCCCGGAGTGGATAGACTTCATACTGGTGATGATTTTGTTTTGGGTGATGTCGGGCCATGAGGTAAGTGTTGGCTCTTTGTATGATGTTGGGAGACGATTAGAGAGGTTTTTCAGGTCCAGTTGTTGGTTAATGTTGCTACATATAGTGGTGATTCTGTTGCTGAAGAATAGTGAGATGATGTTGCAGAGGTCCTGTGAGGGGTGGTTACGTTGGATGTGGCCGCTGGTTGCCCAAATCAATTGGTGGTAGTAACTATGGGGAGACTTGAATGCGCTTGTGTCTTCATTGTCTTTGCTCATTTTCCATCTTCACTCAACTTGTTTGTATTGGCAGTTCATCAGCCTGACTTCCTCTGTGTACCATCTGGCTTGAAGTCTGGATCTTGTTGTGTCAGTGTGCTTGGTGAGGGTGGGGTGGAGACACGGTGTTGCGCAGGAGCTGATCTAATTAGTGAAATTCGTTATTTTTTAAATTTTTTTTATTGCATTTTCAAAACAAAAGGAAAAACAAAAACATAATTAGCATGTCACATCCGAATAGCCATCACCTCCTACCCTCCCTCCACCCACCTCCCTCCTATTCCCGGGCCCCACTGAACAAGGCAATACAATAAATTGAAAATATCATCCTTCAACTCAAGGAATTGCTGCCCTCGGGTCTCTCGTATGCGCAGCAAAACACCTCGTGGGACCCACGTTATTCTTTCAAAGTCCCCCATCTAAGCCGTAGAAACGTCTCCATTTCCCCCACACTCTACTAGACTCTTTCTGCCGCCATATATATGTCCATACCCTTCCTCCAGTCTGCATTTCTCGGTAGGTTCGGGGCTCCCCATTCCCTAGCCACATCCCTCTTAGCCACCACTAACACTAGCGCCAAAAAAATTAAATCAGGTCGGGTCAGGTCCACCTCGGTCATTATCCCTAATAAGATCAGCCTAGGCTCCAGTGGTATGGCCACCCCTAGTATCTTACCAAGTTCTCTCAGTATTCTCGCCCAGTAACTCTGGAGGACTCCGCAGTCCCAGATGGTGTGATAAAAGTCGCCCTCTACATGGCCACACCTCAGACAACACGGGTCGGCCGCTCGCCCCATCAGGTGTAAACGGTGTCTGTCATAATAGGCTCTGTGTAAAATTTTGAATTGAATGAGTCGTAGACGGGATTTTATGGCCACCTCCCTAGGATGCATCAATGCAGTCTCCCAATTGAGCGTGTCCATCTCCCCTAGGTTCGACTCCGACACAGTTTTTAGTGTCGCCAGGCCGTCCGGAATATTGTTGAGAAGAGTTTTATAGGTCAGGGAAACTACTTTGGCCTGCACCTGCTCCTTCAGTAGGCGGCCCTCTAGAGGGGCGTATTCCGGCAAAGACTCCAAGAGCGCCGCCTCCGCCTGCCACGCATGGCGCAGCTGAGCATATTTAAAACTTTACGAGTGGTGTAACCCGTATTCTACCCTCAGTTCCCGGAAGGACTTCAGGGCTCCCCGTCTCTGCAGGTCCCCCAACACCGAGACTCCTACGTCATACCACTGTCTGAAGCCTTTCAACTTGTGCAATTCCTTCAACCAGGCGCACTGCCAAATGGGGGTTTGTGCCGAAGGCTTGTGACGCCATCCGATCTGTCGCGTCGCCCTATCCCATACCTCCACAGTCACCCTAGTCGCCGATAGCAGTACAGTTTTCCCTTTCCCTCCATACAAATAATGTAAGCACAATTATTGAAATTCTTGATGACTTTGTAATCACAGTTGCTGTGTTCAGGTCGGTGGGTGTTGAGAGCGGTGTCAGAGTACTTACCCGGAATGATGTTCCACTTGTGATTACTGTACTGGTGGTGGTTCATGTCTGTTGGAACAGGATGGGAGTGCTCAACTTGATGAGGGTATGGTTGGTCCAGGTGACCAGTGTGTGCCCTTCAACTTACATGTAGGAGGTGATAATTGGCTCCAGAAGGTGTCTGGTTGCTTCGGTAGGTCCTTTTACTCGTTGGGGGGAGGCCCGGGTTTCCAAGGTCATTGAGGAGTCTTTTACAGTTGAGGTCAGGGATGCCTTCCAGGCGGGTTTTAGTCTCTGTGGAGGATGTCATTGCTTGCGTTAAGGACGAGTAGCATAAAACGTTTGCAATGGTGTTGGAGAAGTTGGTGTGTGGTCCTGGTTGTCTGTAGATGAGAGTTCTGCTTGGGGTGAAGCTGGCAGTGATGTGCAGGTGTTCCATGTTAGTGGATGGCATGTCTGGGGTCATAGTGTAGCTGATGGCATTCTTGTGGATGATGGCGATTTTGCCTCCAGGCTTGTGAAGTCTGTTTTGCCTGTCGATCTTGTAGCTGGGGGGATGGCTTTGCCGATGTTTTGTTCTGCTCTGGGATTCAGACAGGTTTCTGTGAGGATCAGCAGATCCAGGGCATTGTGATGCAGCAGTTTCCAGAACTCAGGGGCATGTTTTGTGAGTGAGCTCCCTTGGTGTTGTGCGGTGTGGCAGCAGCACAGTGAGTGTCAGCTAAAGTTGAGAGGGCACATGGTTGCGGTGGGGTAGCGGTGGGTGGGAGTAGGACCAGGGTTCTGGCGCCAGGCACAGACTGGTCATGGACGTATGAAAATGGTTTGCCTTTGGCTTACCAATGGCGCACCCCCTGCGAGCGTTCGCTGTGCATCCACACTGCAGCCTTCATTACTCGATCCTAGGAGGAGGGAGAAGCACAGTAGGCGGTGGGCCAGACTCTGAGAGGTGCAGGAAGAGGGAGAACAGGAAGTGGAACAGCAGAAAAAGGTAAGGCGTGCTTGGGGAGAAGAAAAGAGGGAATAACAAATAGAAATGTCATAAACCAAGGGCACAAGCTAAAGGGCACAAACAAAGGGCAATGGCAACAGAAAAAGCACAAAACAAAGAAAAAATGCACTAACAAAGGGCAGTGACAAAAAGAAAATGCACAAACAAAGGACAATAGAAAAATAGAAAAGAGACAAAAAAAAGAGAAGAGGCACTAAGAGGGCAATGAGAACGAGAAATGGCACAAACAAAGGTCAGTGAGAAAGAGAAAAGGAACAAAGAGAGGACAGTGACTAAGAGAAATGGCATAAAACAGAGCAAGATGACAAGTGAGTGGATTAAGAATACAGAAAAGAAATGACAAAACACAAAGGCTGGAGCTAACCTGAGGGGCAGCAAAAGAGAGAGAGAGAGAAAGCAGCCAGGAGAGCAGCGAGATGGGAGCTTTGACGCGCTTGAGCAGGATCCGAAAGGGTCTTGTATGGATGGAGGTCCAGGCATTGGTAAATTGTAGGGGAGGTAAGAATGGTACCTGCTTAATGCATATTGTTGGACTTGGCCCTTTCTGCAGGGTGATCACTGAACGTTTTGCCTTCCTCCTAGCCTTTGTTCTGACATGGTGTTGGTGGTTTTAGGACTCTGGGCACTTTAACACTGCAGTTCAGCGTAAAGTGTGTGTCCTCTCTGTGATAAATAGGGTAAGATTGGTCTACACCTGTTTGGCACATTTAATGTACCTATCAGTCCCTTGTAAAGTGGTATCTGAGATACCCAGGGTCAGTAAAATAAATGCTACTGGTGGGCTTGCAGCTGATGCAGCGCAGCAACTAAAATTCTTTATAAATGATGTCACAATTCACTATCACACTTACCAATCAATACCAGGCCCATAAAAACATAGAGTATGAGGTGAATAGATCAATATGTTGTTTATCTATAAGCAAAAAAAACTATCTACAATAAACAAGTCCAGCTTGTCATTTTGAAAAGTTTATTTTTAAAATTCATAATTGAAAATTCTTTATTAACTCTCTTTATTAAAATCAAGCATTTAGTTTTATTAATTCAAGTTGCATAATCATTGGCACAATGTAAGCTGTCAAGTTAGAATTGATCAAAATAATGAATTTAAGAAATCATAAACATTTTCTCTAAGTTAGTTTTCTAACCTGAAAGAGAAACAAATAATGAACAGTTGAATGCTTACAAATAATCCCAAGGCAATCCGACAGCGCTTCGCCCCTCTGGAAAAGACAGCCCCAAACCCTTCAAGAGAGCCAATTTTATATCACTTTTTGCTCTCAAATCTAACTAAATGTTATTATTTAGAAAAGTTCAGCACTGTGATTGGTTTATGGCTGTCAGGCCACCACAGCTACCAGTCCAGAGAATATGCACGTCACCATGCCATTGTCCATTGACATAAAGTGACATCAGCTTCCGAACTTTGCAACATAAAAATTGCCAATCCGACTTCCACCGAAAGCTCAGCAGAAATATGCCTGTCACTTCCTTGGCCTTGTAAAAGAACATTTAGAGCAGTCCTTGAAAACAAGCTCCATTGTTAGAGCCTCTTTTTCTTTAAAAGTCAGAGCCACAAGAAGTAAGTTCAATAAACTCTTGCATGGAAAGATTCCAAACGTGTACACTTGGCTCCAGCTTCTGCTCAGTTCAGGCCGACCAACTTTTCTCCAAAAGCAAAGACTAGGCCTCATCTCACTCTTGAGCTAATATTTAAACAAACACAAAAAGAGTGATTAATTCAGGTAAAGCAAACCCTTCTGCACCACCCAATCCCTTACTAATTATTAATTAACCCATTAATAAAAAGATATTTAGCAAAAGCAAACATTTAAAGCAGCACATAAAAATCTACCATTCTTCATGTAATCCAGCTTTATGTTTCTGAAAGAATAAAAAGATAATTAAATGATACACAGACAGACAAACACAACATAGGACATACATGTAAGCACATATAAAAAGCACATGCCATGAATGATCAGCTGCATATTAATAGTGACAAAGACAATAGGACAGACATAACAAACAGGACAATATTAATAATGTGTTACAAAAACAGACTTGCAAATGCAACAAGAGCACATGTAATTAGTTTCCCGCGTGTATATGTGTGGTGCAAACTTAATCTAGGTTGTATTAATTAAACAAATCATGCAACAGCTCATTAATTAATTAGTTCATGTTATAGGGAATTGAATCCACGAGTCAGAATAAAATATTTTCTGAAGCCCGCTTCATCACAGCGGACTGCGCCACCCTCCAAAGTAGCCTTTCAAACCTGTCTCAGGCCTCTTCCATTGCAGGGCCTGTGCGCGCACTGTTACTGCCGCTGTGACGTGGCACCTAAAGTGTGTGCCATGTCAGTAACCCCCCTTTACCTGCATGTCAGTCACCCCTAAGGTAGGCCCTAGCTGGCCCTGTGGGCAGGGCGCGTTGTAGGTAAACAGTAGGACATGTACCTTAAGTGTGTGACATGTCCTGGTAGTGACTAACAGCCATTTTGGTTTCTCACTGCTGTGAGGCTGACCTCCCATAGGAATGCATTGGGGATTCCCTGATAAGTGTTTCAGTGATAATTCCAGATATGAGAAGAGCAGCATGGTCAAGTTTGGTATGTTTGGAATAGTGATAATTAATGCTACGCAATGGTGTGTGCAGATTTTTTATAACTATTTTAGAAATGCCACTTTTAAAAGTTGGCATTTCTGTGTGCTATGTGTCTGCCTGCCTGATGTGTATTGCAGGTCTGGTTTTGGAGTGACAGAGGCTGGGGATGTTCCAGGGCTCCAGGGAGGGAAGGGTGAGTCAGCGCTAGGCTGAATAGGACATCTGCATTTGGAGCAGTGGGAGGAGTAGTCCCCTGACCCTGAATAGACCTGTGCCTGCCTATGTGAATGCTGGTTCCGCCCCCCTGTGGTGTGCCTGATGGCAGAGCCCCCATCTCACAAAGGAGGGTGTGAGCACTGTACACAAAGTGCTCCACACTCCCCAGAACCAGTTAGGACGGGTTCCCCCAAGCCCTGTGCCAGGGCAGAACAAAGAAAATGTTGATATAAATATTGTGGCTGTCACCCCATGAAGGTTGTGCTGTTCCTGTGCTGAGGGGACCTGCTGCTGCTGAGCCCCTGAAGGAACCGCCACAAGGGTTTGCCTCCCTGCTGGAGGGCCCAGCCTTGTGCCCCTGAGACTTTGGGGCTTAGCGCCTCCAGAACGCTATATCTTTACTCCAGGAGGAGTGCTGGTGGCCTGCAGCGTGAGGCTGCAACAGGTGGAGTATTCCCCTATGCTCTGAGGAGGAGCAGGAACCCACCCCGCATTCATGCCCTGGAATCAAGAGGGTGCCCACCCTGCATTTATGCTTCTTTAGCGGGTGCCCACCCCGCATTTGTGCTTGTTTGGTGGCGGGAGCCCACCCCGCATTGGTGTTCGAGGAGAGCGGGCGCCCTACCCGCATTTGATGTTGTTTTATGGCGGGAGCCTACCCCGCACTTTGCCACTGAGAAAAGGAGCCGCTGCCGCTGCGAGCGGCGAAACTGGAAGCCAGGCAGCCTGCCTTGTTGTGGGTGGGGCTGAGGAGAGTCGGGCCAGAAGAGAAGCACCGGCTGGAAGACAGGCAGGCTTGTGCCTGTGGTCCAGTAAGCGTCGAACCCGAAGGTCCAGGCAGGAGCCCACCTCGCGCTGTGACGTGCGCAGATGAAAGACGGAGCCTCGAGGGTTCCCAGTGCAGAGACCTCCCCCCACCCCCTGGCAAGAGAAGTTCCGGCAGAGGGCTGCGAGCCCCAGAAGGAGAGTCCGGTGAGTGGGGGCTGAGTTTGGTATTGCCGGTCACAGCTGCACCGCAGTTGCGGGCAGCTGCAACATGGGCAGCTGCAACATGGGGCAATCTGGTTCCCTGAGAGGGACCTCCCGAGGCACATTGTCGGTGCCTGGAGCCGTGTTGGCACTCCCGGAGACACTGACAGTGCCAGTGCTGACTACAACATGGGGCACATTGTTTTCAATGCCCCAGTGGGGGTCCAGGGAGCACAGTAGTGCCAGTGCTCATTTGGCTTGTTTTGGTTTGCCTCACAGCTGCACCGCTGTCGCTGGCAGCTGCACCATGCCGGCCAGGTTATTTCAGTAGTCCCAGAGTGGGGCTCATAAGGCACGGTTAGTGCCAGGGCTCATTTGGCCACAGCTGCCCCACCGGACAGTGGGCAGCTGCAACATTTGGGGGCCATTTCTTTTTATTAAGGAAAGGGTGAGTTACACCCCATGCCCTAGTGCATCTGCGCACGGGCACTTTGCTACATTTACACCCTGACTTTGCGGGACATAGAGCATTTGAGCCTCAGTGAAAGGCCACTTGGCCTGGGGTCAGTTCAGTGTGGGCTTGGGTGCTGCGCGCCCCTTTTCAGTGTTACTGTGGTGCACTGTTTCTGCCCAATGTGATGCTTACTGCATAACGTATTTTATGCCTAAGGTGATATATGCTGATGGTAACGAACTAGGTAACGGCGGATACGCGTGTGGAGACGAACGGTCCCCATGAGACACCCCATGTGACGGGATCCATGTATCCAGACACTCGTAAAGTTAATATACTTTACGTACCAGATCTGTAAGTAAGCTGATCCACCACATACACAACACACCACAGTGGTCGCCTAAGATTTTTGACCACTCATACCACCTATGGTCCTGAAGAAAGCCTCACGACTACCGCAGAAGGCTGAAACTAGTCGACCTACACCTCGCATAGGGATATAGAGGCACATTTTTACCTCATATATATCCCGCCTATGTTTTTTATTCATGCTATAGGACCCTTCTATTAAAACTTTTATAAAGGCATTTCCTATAGGCATTTTAACATATAAATTCACTTCACATAGCACTTCACTTTCACACAAAATCCCGCTCCGCTGTAAACAGGCGTTGCAGCACAGCTGGATTGCACTCGGTAATCCAGCTGGGCCCCGATGATGAAGCATGCCACCTACCAGGTAGGTGGGTGAGGGGTTTCTAAAACAACAACGACCTGTTGTTAGCATCCAGCGATCAGGTGACAGGGGACCATCCCTGACCTTTACCTGCTGCATGACTTGTCCATGTTATAAAATTAATTTGGAAAACCCCTTTTAGGCTGAAGATTACAAGACAATACATGCGCTTTTTGTTGCAAGACACATTATGGCTCTTCAAAAACATACAGGGGGCTTGGAGCCTGCCTATTGCTTGTCATTGGTTAGCTTTCTTTGTCTCTCTCACTTGACTGCTTCTTATTGGTGTCCCAGCTTATCAGATTGTCTACTTCCATCTCTTTTGATTGGTTGCCTTCGCGGCTTCAACTGCTTGCTTTTCAAGAACGTATTTGTTCTTTTGGGTTAAGCACTCCATGAAAGTGCTTGTGTGTTTGAGCTGTCTTCTTTGTGCACTTCTCTCCCCCTGCCCTCTGTGTTCCACTCACATTTACTTCTCACCACCACCCCCTCCAAGTTGCGCTCACCCGTGTGCTTCTCCACATTGCTTCCTCCACCCGTGCCCTTCTTCTCTCTCCCCCAATGCTGCTTCCACCCACTCGCGCCCTCCGTGTTGCTTTTCCCAACCCCCATGTTGCTGCTGACCCCGCGATTTCATCCATGTTTCTTCCATGACCAGTGTTGCTTCCTTCCGCACCCCATTGCTTCTGTTTGCCCACACTTTTGCATGTTTTGTTTTCTTTTTAATTACCGATCCAACTCGAATCAGTAACTAAAAAGACAAGAAAAGGACATAGATGCCTACACAATAACGTGGGGGCCGAGTCAAAGGCTTTTTAAAGAAACATTTAGCCATGCAGCTCAGCATTGTAGCATTACTACAAGCAATTGTTAAAGCCAATAGGTCTGAAAGGCGAGGCTACTGCATTGCCAATGCTTGTTCAAAAATACAGAGAATTACACATACCCATTCACCCCCCCCCCACACAAAAATGTATTTATCTCCTACCTATCTCTCTTATGCGTTACGTCCCCACAAGAAACCTCCGATCTGCGGGACTCTGTCAACTGGTTGTTCCTCGTTTCAAACTTGCCAGATGGGGCGCCAGAGCTTTTTCCGTGGTTGCTCCACAGCTGTGGAACTCCATTCCCATAGAAATAAAAACACTCCCGACCATCGAGTCTTTCAAAAAGGCTCTCAAAACCTACTTTTTAAAGAGGGCCTACCCTTGAGCAAATAGAACTTCGTAGTTTTGCTAGCTTCTGCATTTGATTTAGGCGCCTTGACGCCCATTGGGCTAAGTCCGCGCATCTATAAGAACTATTTCATTCATTCATTCATTCACCTTTCCTTGTTTCCTGCCATGAGAGAGACATTAAAGGCAAGTTTAGCCTTTTGTAGATCCCAGAAAGCCCAACACTTTCAATACACTTAAAATGTCTACCTTCTGCTAAGCACCAAGGACATGGAACTTGGGGCCTCGTGTACTAAGGGTTTAAGCATTTACAAATCATCTGCTTCAGTAGATTAGAGGGTATGCCAATGCTAAAACCCTTTTTAAAATAGAAAAGCCCATTTAACAATTTGGAAAAGGTTTTCAGAATCATGAAATGGGTTTAAGAAACCAGCTGGACCTTAATCACAGCGGTTGCTCCACTCGCGCTTTGCCTCCTTACAGACGCTTCGCTTCCAGCCACCTGATTGCCCTGATTGCTGCCTGATTGTCCTGATTGAGCGCCTCGTAGTGCACGCAGCGCTTGGTATCGTTAATATTTATTTTATGCCAGCTTGCCGTATTACAGGGTTTGTATGGCGCCTGACATCTTTTTAGTGCCTACTTAATTTATGCTCATTGGCCTGCATTGCGGGGAAGGTTAAAAGTGCCTGCACTGTGTTTGAACGATTTTAACATTTGATGTACCTTATCTCGCACTCCGGCTGTGCCCCAGTTTTGTTTCTGCTACCGGGCTGCCATTTTGTGGAGTGTTTGTTTACATTGTTTGTGCCCGTGTCTCCTCCCAGCTCCCGCCTCCCAGCTGCCCCGCCCACGCTCCGCCCCCTCCACTCTCCATTTATGTCCAATGACCCAACGTGCAGCGTCCACGCGCTGCGGCCGCGCCGAAGGTGCGCCAAAGGTAAGCCCGTCTACGCCCGTCCGTGCCAAGACCGGGCCCAGCGCCAGACCCCCTGGTTCCCGTAATGCCCAGCCCACTCGCATCACTTACGATGCCACCACCCTCCTAGCCCTTAACCCCGGCCGTTCCCCCAACTGCGTCCAAGCCGCTCCTGGACACACCCATGGACCCTTCTCTTGCAACTCCTGCAAGTTCGACGGCACCAAAACCAACTCCTAAACCTCCAACACCAATCAGAGACCTGACACCAACCACCTAAAATGCATCCTGCTCAACACCCGCTCGATCCACAGACACGCCATCGACCTCTGGAATCTACTAGACACCATCTCACCGGACGTCGCCTTCCTAACAGAAACATGGATGAACGCCTCCTCAGCCCCAGACATCACCATTGCCATCCCGCAAGGATACAAGATCATCCGTAAGGACCGCATCAAGCAAACAGGAGGAGGCATCGCTATCGTCCATAAGAACTCCATCCGCGTCTCAACCAGCTCAGACGCCAACCTTACCAGCGCCGAACACCTCCACTTCCAGATCCACACCGACCCCAAGACCACACTCAGAGGCACCCTCCTCTACCGGCCTCAGGGACCCTGTGCACAATTCAGTGACGACATCACTGACTTTATCACTCCACGCGCCCTCCCCTCCGAGGACTACATTCTATTGGGAGACCTCAATTTTCACCTGGAAAACAGCAACGACAGCAGCGCCACCACCCTTCTGGACAATCTTGCCAACCTCGGACTCAAACAACTTGTCACTACCCCCACCCACATTGCAGGTCACACACTCAACCCCATCTTCACCTCAAGCAAACATGTCTCATTCAGTCACACCACAGCTCTTCATTGGACGGACCACAGCTGCGTTCACTTTACCTACAATAAGACCACAATCCATAACCATCCTCAACCCACCCTGCGAAGAAACTGGAACAATATCACCATCGACCAGATCTCCTCATCGCTTCTTCTAAACCCTCCCGCCCACTTCTCAAACCCCGACCAAGCAGCCATTAACCTCACCCAATGGCTATCCAACAGCGCCGACATCCTAGCACCATTGAAAAAACGCCAAAGCAAACTAGGCAGCAAAAACGCCTCCTGGTTCAACGATGATCTTAAGAAATCGAAGAAACTTTGTCGCTCCCTCGAGAAGGCCTGGAAAAAAGACCCAAACACCAACACCAGGGACGCCTTCAAAAACGCCACCCGCACACACCACCAACTTATCCGGTCTGCCAAGAAAGCTGCATTCAAAGACCGACTAGATAACAACGCCCACAACAGCAAGGAATTATTCAACATCGTCAAAGAATTTACCAACCCATCAGCCAACTCCAACGACATCACCCCCTCCCAAGCCCTCTGCGACTCCCTAGCTTCCTTCTTCCACAACAAAATCGCAGACATCCACAACAGCTTCGACAATTGACCCGGACAACAACCCACCCAACCATCTGCAGGTCCTTCACCCCCCTTGAACATCCTTAACGACTGGAACCCAATCTCCACTGAGGACACCATCCGCCTGATGAACTCCATCCACTCAGGATCCCCAACGGACCCATGCCCTCACCACATCTTCAACAAAGCAGACTCCATCATAGCACCACACCTCCGAGATGTCATCAACTGCTCCCTCAACTCCGCCACCTTCCCGGAAAGCTGGAAACATGCAGAACTCAGCGCCCTTCTGAAAAAACCCACAGCTGCCCCCACCGAACTCAAAAACTACCGCCCCATCTCGCTTCTTCCATTCCCGGCCAAAGTCATCGAGAAAGCTGTCAACAACCAGCTCGCCACCTTCGTCGAAACCAACAAATCCCTCGACCCCTCACAATCCGGCTTCCGAGCCAAACACAGCACTGAGACCGCACTCATCGCAGCAACAGACGACATTCGAACTCTACTGGACAATGGAGACACAGTCGCCCTCATCCTCCTCGACCTCTCCGCTGCCTTTGACACAGTCTGTCATAGCACCCTTCTACAGCGCCTCAGAAAAGTCGGAATCCAAGGAAAAGCACTGGAATGGATCACCTCGTTCCTCACCGGAAGAACCCAGAGAGTCCGCCTCCCACCATTCAAGTCAGAGGCCTCTGAAGTCATCTGCGGCGTGCCACAAGGATCGTCACTCAGCCCCACCCTCTTCAACGTATACATGAGCCCCCTTGCGGCCATCGCTCGCCAACACAATCTCAACATCATCTCCTACGCTGACGACACTCAACTGATCCTCTCACTCACCAAAGACCCTAACACCGCAAAAACCAACTTACACGAAGGAATGAAAGAAGTAGCCGAGTGGATGAAGCACAGCCGTCTAAAACTGAACTCAGACAAAACAGAAGTCCTCATCTTAGGCACCTCCCCCTCCGCCTGGGATGACTCCTGGTGGCCAGAGGCCCTTGGAAAAGCACCCATCCCGACGGACCATGCACGGAACCTGGGCGTCATCCTGGACTCCTCACTCTCGATGACCAGACAAGTCAACGCTGTTTCATCATCTTGCTTCAACATTCTTCGCATGCTCAAAAAAACATTTCGCTGGATCCCCACCGAAACTAGAAAAACGGTCACCCACGCACTGGTCACGAGCCGCCTGGACTACGGAAACACCCTATACGCCGGTACCACTGCAAAACTCCAGAAAAAACTCCAACGCATCCAGAACGCTTCAGCCAGGCTCATACTAGATATCCCGCGTAAAGAACACATCTCTGGTCACCTGAAAAACCTCCACTGGCTCCCCGTAAATAAGAGGATTACTTTCCGTCTCCTAACCCACGCACACAAAGCACTTTACGAACTTGGACCCGAATGCCTCAACACACGACTGTCCTTCTACACCCCCTCCCGTCAGCTACGATCCTCCAACCAAGCCCTTGCCACTGTACCTCGCATCAACAAAACCACCATGGGAGGTAGATCCTTCTCCTACCTGGCAGCTAAAACCTGGAACTCACTTCCCACTCACCTTCGCCTTACTCAGAACCACCTAGCATTCAAGTTCAAGTTTCAAAGCTTTATTCGACATTTGTCATAAAAGCATTCACCTAACCCTAATACAATAAATACTACAGATAAAAATACTTTCTAAAATACATATTAAACATAACTAGTCGAAATAAAATACATATTAAAATGCAAAAACATTTCCGCAATTCATTTAAAATATTGTTCTAAAAGAATATAATAATTCATATGACGAAATGGGGGAATAGTAATAGACATAATTCGTTTATGGTGTGATTGACATTAGCGAACGAGTGCGGATTGACCATGGCCAAGCCAAAAATTTTGCTACACCAACCACAAACAGAGTGGAACAATCGGATTCAAGTATCCTGAGGGCTACCGATTGGCTACGAGTGCCCATGTTTAGGCACACTGGCTTTATCCATTTGCGTCTTGGACTCGAATACAGAGGGCAACAGAACAACAAATGGGATATGTGCTCAGTTTGTTCTTTACAATGGTGACAATGTTCATCCCAAGCTGGGGACCAGTGTTTCTTAAAAGCATTCACTGGTAATGTACCTATGCGAAATTGGAAATATAGTTTTCTATCGTGCGGTCGTTCAATTACGTCCCAAAATAGTTCGCATGAGGGGTACATTTTTATATCCAGAAAGCGATTTGTTAGTTTTGACCTGGATCCATTACAAACCATTGTAAAATACACCATTTCCCAATACAGTTCTTTTAACTTTGCCTTCGAGGGGAAAGTAGCCACATCATTGGTATCCCACAGATGTTCCAATTTCAAGTTTACAAGAAGTCCCCGAAGTTCCTTTAGCCATGGGATGCAATGAAAACAATCAAACTTAACAACATCCTTCAGGGCTGCAGCATAGTGGCTTAGTTCAGGGGTCACCATAAGACGTCTCCAGTATAAAAGAGGCCGTAGCCTAGCTATGTCCTCTATACTTTTCCTACCAAGATCCAATTTTAAAGGAGATATGGGTGTGCTTTGTGGGACCATTACAAGCCCTCTCAAAAATCTATTTTCTGCACGTCCCAGTTCTCCCAGATTTGAAAACCCCCATAGTTCAGATCCATATAAACAGGCCCCCAATACTTTCATGTTGTAAATTTCAAGCACACAATTTACCGGCTTAGTTTGCGAGGCTCGATGTTTTAAGGTGATTGCGCCTGCTAGCTGTCTAAACTTCAGTACTGTTGTATTAATGTGCGATTTCCAATTCATATTTTCCTGTAGGATGATGCCTAGGTAAGAAAAAGAGTCCACCCTTTCTAAGGGAATACCTTTGTATTTTATTGCACCTTTGAAGGTGGACTGTTGGTTAAGGCACATGAATTTGGTTTTAGTAGTATTCAATTCAAGGCCCCGGCCATCACAAAATTCTCCAAAGGCATCAACCACTTTTTGGAGACCGCTAGGAGTGCGTGAAAGTAAGAGCGTGTCGTCCGCGAACATCAGAACGGGGACGTGGGAACCTGCTATAATTGGGGCGTCGCTAGGGGTTTTCTGGAGGTATTCAACAATGCCGTTTATGTAGATTGAAAATAGTGTCGGCGCTAGGACGCACCCTTGTCTCACCCCACGCTCTACTGGAAAGGGATCTGTTACTTCTCCTTGTTTGCCCCATCTAATTTTAGCGAAATTATTTTCATGGAGACGAACAAGGAGAGTAAGGAGTTCCTGACTTAGGGCTGCATCCGCCAGGGTTTGCCACAGTTTTTCTCTGGGAACCAGGTCGAAAGCTGCTTTTAAGTCCACGAAAACTGCATACAATGTCCCCTTCTTTAGTGTAACGTTTCTCCAATAAATGGTTAAGAAGTGTAAGACTTGGTCTACGCTACTGGTTAAGGGGCGAAACCCTGCCTGGTATGGTGAAAGTATGTTCTTTTCATCGATCCATTGTTGCAGTTTGTTTTGGACTAGGCGGCCCATCAGTTTTTGGGCTGTGTCAATCAGACTAATGGGTCTATAGTTTTTAGCCAGAGTTTTATCACCTTTTTTGAATATGGGGATAATTTCAGCTCCCTTCCATGAAGCAGGTACCTCCCCTCCCATTGCCACAGCATTGGCCAACATTGTAAAGTAACTACACCATGAATTCCGGTCCGATAGAAATATGTCAGCCGGAATTCCATCCATGCCCGGCGCTTTTCCCCCGCTACACAATCCAATACATTACTTACATCCTTTTCAACAAATATTGGATTTTTGAAATAAACATGTGGAGGGGGTTGGTCATGTATGAAGGCTGGATTTCGGGCATACTGTGGTTGGAAAAACTCTATCCAATTATTTTTTGCAACATGGTTCAAAGGCTGGGCAGCTATCCCGCCCTTCTCCCATTTTACTGAGGCCCAAAAACGTTTAGAGTCCTTGGCAGCACAGGCCTCCTTTAATTCATGCCAGCAATCCTCATCCCAGCGTTTCTTGGCCTGTTTTTGGGTCTGTCTATAATGATTTCTTGCCAACCTCACTGCTATTGCATTTCCAGTTCTCAATTCCGTACTTAGGTTATGTCGTGCTATCCTACAACTCTTGTCGTACCATCCTTGTCTATTTTGATCTTTTTTCTTTTTATTGGGTACTACAGTTTTAATAAAGAAACTTTGGATTTTACAGAATAGCTTCCCATGGGCCTCCATCATATAGTGTTTGAAGTCAGACTTCCCACAGTGGGACTTAATCTTATTAACTTCATCCACTATTAGTTGTTTGAGGACCTCCAATTTGGAAACATCTTCTAACAACATACTCCACTTCAGGTGGCGATAGTTGTTTGAGCACACAACATCTTGCGTCTCCATTTCATTTTTGCTAGGGAGCTCCAAGACTTCTTGGTAGGAGTGAAGGGTCAGGCATAGGGGATTATGGTCACTTTCTAATTTATCTTTCACTACCATATCTACCAGTTTGCTCCAAGCCCTTACATCCAACAATAAGTAGTCAATTCTGCTATCTGCACGGCCATTATCAAATGTATTTTTCCCTGTTAGATCAGAGGGTGACCGTCCATTTACTGCTCTCAACCCTCTTGAAAGACAGAGACTCTTTAGCTGAATTGCCACTGTACTCCATTTCCTGATAGCAGGCACCTCCAGGTGAGGTATTCCCCATTCAGCATCCTCCTCTTCGGCCAGGGTCCTATCCTCTTCACCCAAGGGTTCGAAGGTGGTATTAAAATCCCCGCCTACTATTACATGAGGTATTAGTGGTAACATTTCGATGTGTTGCTCTAGAGTTGTTAAGACATCTGAGGATTTACCCCCCCCCAACTCCCCTGGCATAGACATTAAACAGGGCAAGTTGTTGGCCATTTTCCCAACTGATATCGAGGGCTATAATGTCGTTGGAAGGTATGGACCTTTGTTTAATTTTGCAATTCAATGTCTGACGTATCCAAATTAACCGGCCCCCGGAGGGACGACCCACTCGATTTCTAGTTGCAGGCATATGGAAATCCAGATACCCCAGCCGGAGGGTTGGGGTCAGTGACCAAGTTTCTTGGAGCATAATAATATCGTATTGATCAATGAAATCAACCCATTCCGGAATATTTAACTTGTTTACTATGCCGGCTATGTTCCAAGAGACAAGGGACATTAATAATGTCTCTTGTTGATGTTGTGTCTGGCCCTTCTCAGGTGCATTTGCAACATCTTCAGTTTCTACATTTACTATTTCACCATCCCTCAATATTGAGATCCTCTCGGTCACCTCTGTTGCTCTATTTGGACCCTCTATCACTGTATTTATGTTTTCAGAAGTGGGAGAACGGGATTCCCCAGGACCTATTGTCTGCTTTCCTGCTAAATGCTCATTTAAGTTTCCTGTCCTTCCACGCTTAAGGGGTAACTGCCTTTCAAGAGGGGCAGGATCGCAGCTTATGAGTCAGTCGCATTCGTTTAGGTCAGATAGGGCAGAATAATGATTTTCCAAATTTAACCCCCACTCACATGTGGCACCATTCCTAGCCCTTCTGTTTCCCACGACTGTCCACTTTGTTCTTAATATACTTGGTTTTGCTACAAGTCCTCTTCTACTATAAAAGAAGTCCAACGTTAGTGGTATAATTTCCGCTGTTCTGTGCTGAGGAGGAAAAATATTCCGCAAGACATCTGGTAATACTTCAGGGCCCTTGAAGTTTAAAACCACACAATCCCCTTGAAATTTCTTTGTTTTAGTCCCTATCCACTTTACCCGTCTCGCTGTTAGCAGATCATCTGATAGTTTTTCTTTGCCCCAAGGAGATATATGCATATTATTACTCAGCTACTGCAGTGCCTTGTTTAGTAGCGAGTCTGGAGACTCGATCTGCCCTAACTTCAGAGGTGGAACATTAGCAAGCACTAAAATCAGTGGAGAGGCCTCTACAATTAGTTCGACAGGACTAGTTTCTGTGTTGAAGTCGACGGTTGGGGTGTTGCCTAAAGTTTGCACAGGTTCTGTGGTTGGGGGGTTATTGGGATTTTCACCAGGTCTAAAGCTAATTTGCTGAATTGGGGCTAGTATGTCATCTGCACCTTCATTCGTGTTCCCCCGTAGTATGTCTCCTGTGTCTTGCTTTTCCTCAAGTTTATGTATTAATCGATCTGGAATTTCCCCCACACCATCATTTGTTTTTTTCAGGGTCTCTAATTTATTGACTTTATTAGTAAGGTGGTCAATTTTGGATATAAGAGGTTTTATTAGCCCAGATATCTTAGACTCCAACATACCCATAAGCTTATTTGATATCATATCCTCCCAATCTGTACTCCCATTCCCTTCCTCCCTTGTTCCTTCTACAGCCCTTCTATGTGTTCTTCTAGGAGGGGTTGCTGGTTTGTTCTTACTGGACCGCAATCCATCTCTTTTAGGAGGAACCTTAGTGGTCCCTCTTTTAGCTCTTGGTGCGGGGACAGGAGTAGGAGGGGCATTACTCTCAGTGTCCAACTCTACACCGTTACCAGATATATTTAACTCTTCCACTGTTAATGAGGCGGCAATAGTATCGGGTTGTAGAGCAATAGATGTCATAAAAACATTTGTCATTGAAACATTTGTCATTGAACAATCATTACTTTCCTCAATAAGGTCAATAGTGTTTGTATCATCACAGACAGATTGGGTTACACCTAGTGGTTCAGGTTGGGCACAAGGAGGAGAGTCCATAAGTCCCAATGAAGACCTCCGATCGCTATTAATTTTAGCCACCACCTGGACTAAATAGTTGTCCATGGTATTGGCCGGTGTGACGGGGGTTTTCTGTCTCGACATGTTAAACAATCAAGCTCAGTACAATACAGCAGTTAATTTGGGATGAAGCAGGAGTAATATACAGACTTATATGGAGCCCAAAGATATATATGTCGCCTTACCACAGTCTCACGTGGACACGGGGGCCAAGGGGGGTGGCCCAGTCCAGTCTTGCACAGTCTAGAATGGGCTGAAACGGGCCCGCCCTTGGCCCGGGCTTCGCCCGGCGTCCCGCGAGACGGGGGTGACGCGCTATTTCAGCGCCTCCAGGCGCGCAGGTGACGCGGCGTGCGCCGCTTGGGATTCTGGGTATTGAAGTTTTTTACCCCCTCAACCGCATTCCTCTCGGCTACCACCGTACTCTGAGATGGCAGGGGAGGCGGGCAGCGGGAGGCGGGAGGGCAAGCACCAGTATCCGGATGGCTCAACAGTTCAAAACGGCGTCAGGACAGCAAGAGCGTTGTGCATTCAGAAAGCAACTTAAAACTTGGATATTCGACAAGTAATTCCACACCCTTCCTCAAGCGCCTTGAGACCCTATGGGTATGTAGCGCGCTATATAAATCTCCTGACTTGACTTGACTTGACATTACGTATTGGTGTTTGGAAGGGGCTTGCTAAGGGCTTCCCTTCTAAATTCCGATTCCTTATGGTATGTATTCCGGTTTTGTGACCTCAAAGGAGGTAGTAACCTATTGCAAACTGGAAGGGGTCCCAAAGGGCCCCCCTCCCTTTGTTAATTTTAAAAAAACATTTATTTTGTAGAAAAAGGCAGGGGCCCACAGGACCACTGCTTACTTCTAAAACATGTTTGTAAAGGATTGAATTTTTCTTTTTAACGCATCCTGTTTTCCACTTAGGAAAAAGGGCTGCCTTAAAAAACAAGTATTTGCAATGCAACGGTCTCGGCTTTAGTTAAGCTTAAGCAATTCTGTTTGTAATTAGGTGGCTTTTTAGCTTTGCTTTTATTAGTGTCGTTCAAACTTTCATGTACATAACATGCATATGTATGCATATATGTATGTGTATATGTATGCTTGCATTTATGTTTGTATTTATATAGATATGCAGATTATATATATGTTTATGTATGTATATATATACATATATATAAATGCATATATATAAATGCATATGTATATATATATATATATATATATATATATATATATATATATATATATATATATATATATATATATATATATATATGCATATGTGTGCAGGTAGAGAGTAGAGAGGTAGAGAGTAGTAGAGAGAGAGGTAGAGCGAGAGGTAGCGCAAGAGGTAAGAGGTAGAGAGTGAGTAGTAGAGAGTGAGCAGTAGAGTAGTAGAGAGTAGTGGAGAGTGAGTAGTAGTGAGTAGTACAGAATGAGTAGAGAGTAGTAGTGAGTAATAGAGAATGAGTAGAGAGTAGCAGAGAGTGAGTAGTAGAGAGTGAGTAATAGAGATTGAGTAGAGAGTAGTAGAGTGAATAGTAGAGAGTAGTAGAGAATAGTAGAGTGAGAAGTAGAGAGTAGTAGAGAGTATTAGAGAGTGAGTAGTAGAGAGTGAGTATTAGAAAGTGAGTAATAGAGAGTGAGTAGTAGGGAGTAGAGTAGTAGAGAGAAGAGTAGTAGAGAGTGAGTAGTAGGGAGTAGTAGAGAATGAGTAGACTAGTAGTGGAGAATGAGTAGAGAGTAGAGAGTGAGTAGTAGAGAGTGAGTAATAGAGAGTGAGTAGAGAGTGAGTAGAGAGTAGTAGAGTGAGAAGTAGAGAGTAGTAGAGAGTGAGTAGTAGAGAGTAGAGTAGTAGAGAGTAGAGTAGTAGAGAGTGAGTAGTAGGGAGTAGTAGAGAGTGAGTATTGAGAGTGAGTAGTAGAAAATGAGTAGAGAGTGAGTAGTAGAGAGTAGTAGAGAGTGAGTAGTAGAGAGTAGAGTGAGTAGTAGAGAGTGAGTAGTAGAGAGTAGTAGAGAGTGAGTAGTACAGAATGAGTAGTAGAGAGTAGTAGGTAGAGAGTAGTAGAGTGAGAAGAGTGTAGTAGAGCGCACAATAACACATTTGTTTCGGTGATTTACAACATTTAAAAGTCACAGCTGCGCGCATCTGCCTGAGCGAATAACCCGTGACGAATGCCCCGTGCTAGCGGTAGAACGCACTATATATACAAATTGAAATAACAACATGAAAAATCACAAAACATTTAATACTGATAAATGCCCCATGATTCCATGCTACCCAACAGTACAAATATGACATTTACAATGCAAACCTGGCTTATAGACTAGCTTCTATTTGCCTCAACAGCAGGTGCTTACTACCCATCTCAATAAAACAATTTAGAAACCTCGGAAAGTTGACGGGCTGACTTAAAAGGACCTGTCAGTTTTCAGTCTGACGGCCCACAGATCTTTGCACCGGCACCTACACCCCCTGAGCTACCACACGATGCAATGTCATGGGACCACTTTAGTTCCATTGCCATTGAGAAAACAATACAATCTATTTACATCTCGCCAATTATACACCCACAATCCACTGAATATCAATTCCGTCAGGTCAGGATTCCTCAGCATGGGCTTGGCTATCACCATTTATTACGTTTCTGCATGTCACTGCCACTCCCAGCATGGAGCAGGTCTCCAGACACCAGGACTAACGTCAAGATAAGCAAAGCCGTAGAACACACGTTTTGCACACTTGATCCCAGGGATTCAGAGTGCTACCGAACAGTGAACAAACACCCGGATACACCTCGTTGTTCGGATTTTGCATTTTGAAATCAAGATTTCGGCACCCCGCTCTGAGACTGAAACCAGCACCACTCACTACCCCAATCCACCAGTGGAGCAGATAAAGACGAGTCTTTGCTGGGCCGCAAAACAGGACTGCGGGGGGCGAAAAGGCATGAACTGGAGTGGGGAGGGCGAGGGAATTTGCTACTCCGAGGGTATGAAACCCACATTAAAAGCAGAACGCGCAGTCTTGCGGTATGGCGCAAAGTGACCTTAGTTGTGTCTGTCTCAACTGTGTCCATTCTCTGGTGCTGGTTCATTAATGGGTAGCAGTGGCGGTGGATACTTTGAGATGGTGGGTGATGGAGGACAGTGGATACCTTGAGATAGTGGGGGGTGGAGGGTGTAGTATCTGGCTGGATACAGTCTAGTGTTCCTGTGCTGATGTAACCCACACTAGACACCCACCCACCACAGGCGTCACCAGTCAGGTGACCCTGTTAATAAAAGGGGCCGTGCTCCGGGCAGTTACTATACCACCGTACCAAGTGTCTACGTGTGTTTATTCTGGCCATGCGGGCCTGAGGCCCGACCCTACACTGGCGGCGAGTGGGTCTTATCCCACGCGTGACCTGGCAGCCGCCACCCGATCTATGGGGGGGAGAAGTGTAGCCTAACACTCCTGGACATGTGCCCGTCAGTAGGCTCCTGTGTCCGCCCGCATGCTGACCCAGCAACTGTCCTTCACGCTGGCCGACCAGCAGCGAATCCTCAACGGTAGAGAGGGGTCTGCTGAGGCCAGCACCAAGCTCCAGGCGACAGCGTGTGTGGGCGATCGGCGCCACACGGAGGGAGACACCGCCCATGCCAGCACTTCCCATGTGTGAGGAAAAGTTTGCGCCCTTCGGCAGGCGAGAGAAGTCGTCTGGAGCGCCCCTGCCTCGCTACTGTAGTGTCGCGCACTAGTTGTTGCACGTCACGCCGTGACATGACGTGTGGTCGGCCATTTTGGCGGCTGCGCGCGCATCTAGTTTCAGAGGCGCGAAAGCCGGTGCCAACGCAGGATCAGCTCAGCGCTCTTTAGGGATTATAACTATAATAAATTAGCGTGCAACAACACACAGTCTTGGAGTCTTTATTGGCGACACAGCATCATTACAATGGCGACGAGGGCGGGATGCTGAACCCCTACACCCTGGAAAAAAAAAAAAAAAAAAAAAAAAACGAATGCAACAGGCAACACACCGAGGGAGACAGCAGTATACTGGTGAACCAACGCCCGAAGCAGGACACAGGACAGCGAGGCTAGGCAGCCAAGAGACGCACGCAGCCCACGAGGGGCATACAAGCCACCACACAAGGTACCACACCCTAGGGAGCGCGGCAGAGCCCAACCCACCCCGCGGGGAAGACTACCACGCAAGGGAGAGAGGAGGAAGGACCCAGGCGGAGTCAGGAGTGAGCGCGCCAAATCCACAAGGCTAACCTAAATAAGGGAAAGCGCGCTGGCTACCATTAAAGAGGGCGAGGGGGCTGACACAGATAGTCCCCAGATACAAGCTGGAAAACAGGAGACAGACAGCACGCCAGGCAGTCCCAGAAATCAAGGGAGCACACCACCCACGGTCAAAAGTGAAAAGATGAGCGCACAAGCGGGATATGCAACAGCGCCAGTCAATTCCTGCCCAAACCAGGGGAACCGCTCATGAAGTGGGAAGATTGGAGGGAGTATATAGACAATTTTATAGAAGTTCTAGAAGACGAAAATGAAGAAAAATTCAACCCCAAGAGGAAAAAGCGCATACTACTACTCAATTTAGGCCCGGAGGGACTCAGAATTTACAAGAGCCTGGTGCCCAAACCAAGAGTAAGCACGGATGACGACGTGTATGCCCATGCCATTGATGACTTGAATGAACACTACCGGCCGGCAGTGTGTGTATCTGTAGACAGATTTAATTTCCAACAAAAGAAACAACGTCCCGGGGAGTCGGTAGAGGAGTATGTGGCGGCCCTGAAGAAAATGGCAGCCACATATAAATATGACGCATGGGAAGACGAGTTCATCAAGGATCAAATAGTGCTGCACACCACGAGCACGAACGTACAGGACAAGCTGTGGGCCAGCGGGGAAACCTCACTGAAGGAGGTGCTGGTCATCGTAAAAAGAGCAGAATTGGCACGCAGGTGTGCAGACGCTGCAAAGAAGGAAATGGCACCCAGTCCCATGGTGAACAAAGTGGACGATGAGGGACCCCGCAGCGACTACAAATACAAAAGTTCCTCCTCGAAAGGACCAAATAAATGGCAAGGCAACCCCGGACCGCCAGGGAAACAAGCTGGGTACAACAAGAGAGCTTGCTACAGATGCGGAAGCTGGTCCCACGAAGCGCACGACAGGAAGTGCCCAGCGTTCCGGGCCAAATGTATGTACTGTGGTATAATAGGCCATTATGAGAAGGTGTGCCGGAGAAAATCAGCCAAGAACATGGTGAAATATATCGACCAGGATCATGAAGACCAAGATAGGAGTACAGAAGAAGAAGTTGTCACTGTACTGCGCATATATGACCAGGTGTTGAGCGTGGACGGAAAGAGAACATCCAAGCCAATATTTGATATGACGATCTGCGGAGTACCAATAAGCATGGTGGCAGACACTGGCTCGCCATACACCATCGTCCAGAGAGCAGTGTGGGAGGAGACGTTCAAGCCACACTTAGGCCCAGAGCTGGAGAAACTGGACATCCGACCAGTCACATACAATGGGGACCGAATACCGATGGCCGGATACCGACCTTTGAAGTTCGAGTTCAGAGGCCGATCCGCATTCTGTAAGCTGTACATATCAGAGAAGGGACCATCAGTGTTGGGATGGCTGGATCAAGGTGGCCTGGGTATCAAACTAGATCCAGGTGGGAAGGGACAGATACTGCTCACAGAACCAGAGGCATAGCCAGACCTGGTCAGGTGGAAAGAAGAATACCCCAAAGTGTTCTGGTGCACAGTGGGGAAGCTGGAGAAATTCCTACACAAAATAGTACTGAAGGATGGAGCGGTACCAGTTGCCCACAAAGTAAGAAATGTACCCATAGCGGTGAAGGAAGCTGTTCAAGAAGAACTACAAGACTTAGAGAAAAAAGGAATTATCGAACCCATCACGTGTGCAGAGTGGCTCGTGCCATTAGTGGTGGTCATGAAGCCCAGCGGCAAGGTCAGGTTATGTGTTGACCTGAGGGAGCTGAACAAGAATATTGTGGTGGAGAAGTTCCCTCTGCCGAGGATTGAAGAAATGTTGGCAAAAACCAGAGGAGTCAAATGGTACTCCACCATCGACCTGACCTCGGCTTACCATCAAGTCGTCCTACACCCCAACAGCAGAAAACTAACATCGTTCATCACCCCGTTCGGGTGTTATCAGTTCTGCCGCATGCCGTTCGGACTGGCCTCAGCGGCCGCAGTATTTCAAAAACTGATGCACCAGTTGTTTAGGAATATGGAATGCATCCAGTACTTCCAGGACGACATCCTGGTAATGGGGCGAGACAAAATGGACCACGACGCAAAGCTCGACAAGGTACTGAAGACCGTGGATGCCAAAGGACTCACAGCAGAATGAGCCAAGTGCCGGCTGGGCATGGAGTGGGTAACCTATCTAGGCCATGAGATAGGGGTAAAAGGGATCACTCCGAAAACAGAAAACATAAAAGCTATTTATGAGGCACCGCCACCCAGCAACAAGGAGGAAGTCAGGTCATTTTAGGGCATGGCGGAATATTATAGCAAATTTGTGCAGCACTTCGCCTCAAATACACACCAAATGAGGATGCTGACGAGGGAAAGCACAGCATTCCAGAGGACAGAGGAGGCTCAGAGTGAATTTGATACCATCAAAAAGGATGTTGTGGGAGCGGTACCACTCCAGGGATATGACCCCCAGGGCACAGCGGTACTCACAACCGACGCTAGTAACAAGGGGATGGGTGCAGTGCTCATGCAAGATCGGGGACGAGGTAAAATGGAAACAATCAGCTTTGCATCACGCACGCTGAGCGACACTGAAAAGAAATACAGTGTTATCGAAAAAGAGATGTTGGCGGTCGTGTGGGCAATGACAAGGTTCAGGCAGTTCCTATGGGGCACACGATTCCAATTGAAAATGGATCACAAGCCCCTATTGAAGGTGTTAACATCCAGCGGACATGCCAGTGCCACGCCCAGGATCTCGAAGATGACCTTGAAATTGCTTGAATTCAGATACGACGTGGAGTACATCCCGGGAAATCGGATTAGAGTTGCAGACGTTATGTTATGTTATGTTACGATTATTTATTGTGCGCACAGATACTCCAGCCAAGGAGCGTCCTGGCGCAGAGGCAAGGTAGCACGTAACACAACACCAGGCTAAGAACAAAACTAAGGGACAGCTAAAACAGGAAGGTTTTTATAGCCCTCCGAAAGGTCAGAAGGTCCTCCAGCAAACGGATTTCAACAGGCAAGGAGTTCCATGCTGACGCAGCCATTACCTTAAACGAGCGGCCTCCCATACGGCTAAGCCTGAATCTGGGAACCACCGCAAGGGCCAGACCCTGAGAGCGAAGGCTACGGGCAGGGACATAAAAAGACAGACAGCTCGACAGGATTTCCGGGCCTGTACCTCTCAAGATTTTAAAAGCAAAGCACAAAACCTTGAAGAGGATGCGCTTCCTAACCGGAAGCCAGTGTAGGGAGCGAAGGACACCTGTCACTGAGCAGAATCTGGGCAAGCCCACAATCGCCCTTGCCGCAGCATTCTGAACCCGTTGTAAGCGGGTTAATTCGGCCTGGTTGGCCCCAGCCAGGAGAGAGCTGACGTAATCCAGGCGGGAGATGATGGTAGCCTGGATCACCAACTGCCTGGTCGGGGCGTCAAAGAACTTGAGAACAGGTCTCAAGCCTCTCAGGAGACCGAAACAACAAGCCGCGGTTCTTTTAGTATGGCCTACAAAAGAGAGGCCCGCATCCAGCCATACCCCCAGATTTTTCACTTCCGATACCGGGATCGGAGTAGGTCCCAACTCTGAGGGCCACCAGTGGTCACCCCACAGCTCCACTCCCTTCCCGACGACCATCACCTCTGTTTTAGTGGCGTTTAGCTGGAGGCAATTGCCTGTCAGCCAGCTAGCCACCGCCTTCAGTCCGGACTGAAACCTAGGGGCCTCAATCTCCGCATCCCCGCTGAGAGTAACCGCCAGCTGAGTGTCGTCGGCATATGAGACCAAGGAAAGGCCCCACTGCCTAACGACATCAGCCAGCGGTCTCACGTAAAGATTGAATAACGTGGGACTCAGCGAGGACCCTTGCGGAACCCCCATGGCCAGTGGCTGGTAGTTGGACTTGAAGGGAGGGATGGCAACGCAGAAGGAGCGGTCATCTAAAAAGGAGCGGAACCATTGCAGCACCTGACCGCCAATGCCAGTCTCCTCGAGCCGGCGTAGGAGGATGCTGTGATCTACCGTATCAAAGGCGGCGCTAAGATCTAACAAAATAAGCGCCGCCGTTTGACCAGCATCCAACTTTGCCCGGAGATGTTCCACCATCACAAGTAACGCAGTTTCCGTACTGTGCCCAGCACGGAATCCGTTTTGTGTGGGGTCGAGGGCCTTGGTCCGAGTCAGATGTTCAGACAGGGCCAGGTTGACGTGGGCCTCCGTGATCTTGGCTGGCCAGGGTAACAACGAAATGGGGCGGTAGCTTTCAGGCTTGGAAGGGTCCAGGGTGGGCTTTTTAATAATCGGGGACACCACAGCTTGTTTCCACTTAGATGGAACAGTCCCTGTTTCCAAGGAAAGGTTGACAAGGGAACATACAGCTGTACGTCCCATAAAAGCTTGGTCTCGAAAGAGAGCAGGCCTTACTGGATCGGATGGAGACCCAGATTTGACTTGCAATGCAAGTTTGTCAAAACCATCCAAGGTGAGGGGGGGGAAAACAAGCAGTGTAGTCTGATGGTGATACTCAAAGTGGCCGGAGGTTAAAGTGGATGAGGCAATGGATGCTGAGAACATTTTAAAGTTTCTATCGGACACTTTTGTGAGAGAGGGCATCCCCAAGTCCATCCTGAGTGATAATGGCCCCCAATTTACTTCCGACTACTACTTGAGCAGAGCAGCGGCCATGGAGCCGGGAGAAGAAGATCAAGCAGGAAAGGAGGAGATGGTGGCACTTACGGAGGACCAAGAGAAAGTCATCTGCAATCAGGAGTGGAGGAAAGCATACGATGAAGACCGCACCATACAAGAAGTGAAGTTGTACATAGTCTAGGGCTGGCCGGACAAAAGACAGACCAACGAGAACCTGAAACCATACCATGAGGTCAGGGAGGAGTTATCGATGGATGACCAGGGAGTGTTTGTGTACAGAGGAGAGAAAGTCATCCCCCCGGATAGCATCATTCCTAAGCTTCTGAACATACTACATGAAGGCCATTTAGGAATCGGAAAAATGAAATTAAGGACCAAGCAAAACTACTGGTGGCCAGGTATGGACCTACGGGCGGAGAGACATGTCAGACATTGTCTACAGTGCCAGGGAGCAGACAAGACGCTCAAACCCTTACGTCCAGCATTGGGAAAATTCGACCCTCCACAAAATCCGTGGGAAGAATTGTCGATAGACATCTTGGGCCCAATCCTCGACAGCCAAGGTATCCTGAAATACGTATGCGTCCTTATAGACAGATACTCAAAGTGGCCGGAGGTTAAAGTGGATGAGGCAATGGATGCTGAGAACATTTTAAAGTTTCTATCGGACACTTTTGTGAGAGAGGGCATCCCCAAGTCCATCCTGAGTGATAATGGCCCCCAATTTACTTCCGAGAAATGGAACAATTTCATGCAGAGAAATGGCATAATTACCAAACACACGTCGATCTACCATCCAGCTGGTAACGGGCTGGTGGAACGATTCAATAGAGTAGTGATGGAAGCAGTGCGAGCAGCGATCTCGAGCAACAAGGACTGGGAAAAAGAAATATGGCACATGGTGTGGGCGTACAGGATTACCCCCACCGGGACAGGGTATAGCCCCTTCCAGATACTGAGAGGCCGCGAACCATTCACTCGTGATAACCGGGTATGGAAGGAAAAAACCATAACAAGTGAGTGGTCCCCCGCAGTGGTACAAGCCAATTTGGAAAGGGCACAGACCATATACGCCAACCACTACAACAAAAGTAGAAACATAAAGAATGCAGAACTGGAAGAAGGCGAGTGGGTACAAGTGAAGTTGGCATCGCTGCAGAGGAAGGGGGACAGCAAGTACAGTAAACCAATGCAGGTTAAGGAGGTGTACGACAGAGCGGCCCTCCTGAGTGATGGAAACGTGTGGTCAAAAGATCGCATGGCCAGATGCAACAAGGTATTACGCTGGCATCAAGGTGGAGCAGAATTGGAAGACACGAAGGAACGCAGTGAAGAGCAGGAGCAACCGGACGCAGAGTCGCACAAGAGGAGAGGCGAGCAGCACGAGGAGAGAAACCCTGATGGCAGCCAAGAAGCTGCGATGGAAGTGGAAGTGAGGAGAACTGAGGGAAGCGCGGCTGCGCTGAGAGAGGGGAGGAATGGCACAGAGATCCAGGAGAGGGGGACGCCGTCCACCCCGGCAAGGGTAACAAGGAGTGGTAGAACTGTGGTGAGACCAGCAAGGTTTCGAGACTTTAACATGGACAGCGAACTGTAAGTTAAGTGTTATTTGTTTGGAAAAAAGGGGAGATATGTAGAATCGTGCACTAGTTGTTGCACGTCACGCCGTGACGTGACGTGCGGTCAGCCATTTTGACGGCTGCACGCGCATCTAGATTCAGAGGCGCGAAAGCCGGTGCCAACGCAGGATCGGCTCGGCGCTCTTTAGGGATTATAACTATAATAAATTAGCGTGCAACAACACACAGTCTTGGAGTCTTTATTGGCGACACAGCATCATTACAGCTACCCCCGGCGCATGCCTGCACCCGGATCAAATGAGCTGGCTACCTGCACCGACATGCGCTAGCTAGCGAGACTACCTGCTAGCCTGAATGTAAAGGCAAGTGGCGGAGCGCATCTGTACCCCCTCGGCGCTAGCCATAACACTTCAAAAGCGCTGCGCTCCTGCCGTCCCGGCGGTGGGACCTGTCTCGCCTCTACGGGCTGGTATCGCTCACCAGGGCCACGCAACAACGAGCACGGAGATGAGTACAGGCCGCCCCACCCTGAACGCCTGACTCTACAGCCGCAAAGACGGGCACTCACCCATACACATGTAAGGAGCGGACGGCCGTCTTTGTCAAGCCCCCACGGGCCTCTGCAGCTGCTCCAGGGATTACCCTGTAGGCGTGAGGATCCGCGGCATCAGGGTTACTCTGTGGATGCGGCTGCTGAAGGGACAACAACTGCGGCGCCTACAGCGCGAGGCCCGCACACCGGAGGAAGTAGTAGCGGTCGGCAGCGTCGAAGCTAGCGCCACCTGGCGGTCGCATGCCTACAACGCACCCACCGGGGGAGCCAAATCAGCAAGTTGAGGCAGGATATAGCGGAGGAGCCCCAGCGCCTAGAAGCGAGCCCTAGCGCCCAGAAGCCAGCAGCTCCTCTGCTCCTATGAGGAGCTCTGCCTGGAGACAGAGTTACACTGAGGCTCAAGAAGGCAGTATCACGAAAAAGGAGTGCCTCATGTCCACAATTCTGCCTCTCCAAGTACGCAGGCCAGCAAGCATTTGACTGCAACAGCCCTGGCAAACAAGGGCAATACCCCTTAGTGACGCGGTGCAGTACTGTGGCAAGTGAACCATACCCCTACACCCTGGTTTACAGGGAGTGCCCACAGCACGCCCTAGCTGCCGTCAGGTCACATCGCACAGAAATTTAGTGGGCTGCAGGGCGCCAACATGTTTCTTTTGCTAGGCTGACACAGCTGAGGTTGCCAAGGAGAGGAGAGAAGCCGGTTGAGGCAGCTTATAGTGCCCACCACTCCCGGAAGACAAAAGACTCAACACACGTCAGCTGCTCGCTGCATGTCATTGAAGAAGCGTCTAGACGCCTCCCAAGATCTGCCAGCACATGCAGTCACAGTGTGACAGAGATACAACCAGGGGCCCTGGACCACGACGGCAAAGGACGGCAGAAGCCCAGAGAGACAGCAAGCCCCAAGAGAAGCACACAAGACGGGGTACATTGCGCACCACCCCAACAGGTTGCACTTCACCAAAGACTCCCAGGAAGCCCAAATCCTCCAGCAACCTGGGGACACAACCAAGATGACCGCAGCACCACCTGGTGGCTCCCCTGGCACAATGCCCTGATGGACAGACATACTGCCGGGCCAGAGTGGATTGGCAGTTGCACCCTGCGACCATCAACCCAAACAGCACCAGAGACCGGAAGAGTAGCCAGGACACCCCACTACCCTGCCAGAATTAGCGGTCCAGCACACTAACTGCCCACCGCGACCAACGGATGCAGACCTGCGACCAACGAAGCAGCACTGTGCTCCACGGAACAGCTGCACCAGGGCACCACACAGCGTCCCGCTAACCAACCGGCAACATCAGGTCTCAGAGTGCACACCGCCATCACCAGGAAGACTGCCTGCTCGTGCTCAGTAGCTGAGACAGACTACGCCGGACTCAAGATTACCACCTGCCACCTCCGCAAAGTACAGGGAGAGACCGACAAACTCCTGCAAGGAACTCAAGCAGCAACATCAAAGACAATTTCCACCCGCAAGAGTGGACCACCAGCCAGGCAGCAATGTTTTAAGATCACTGTTCCCACCAACCGCACAAGAAAGACTGGTGCAGCTCACGCACCACCAGTGGCTGTCCACCGTCACTGGCGGAGAAGAGGTTGCATCTCTCGTTCTTACTGGTGTACAGACACCACCGCGAACTACACCCGAGGCACACCACGTGCCAAGAAGAAAGAGTTCAAGAACGAGACAGAGCACGCAAAGCCAAAGGCGCGCTGAAGGCTGCACCAGAGAAGCCTACCTGCCAACTGGCCGCAACAAAGAAGCACTGCCGGTGGAAGATTCCCTACATTTCCACCGCGAAGGAGACCACACAGTGTCCTCCCTCGCACTGCCTCAAGAGGGAGTCGGCAGGGACCCAAGACGGCAAGAGAGGAGTACACGTGACCGGACGTCACAGCGCACAGCAACAAAGGAGCCTGTCACGCAGAGTGAACAGTCCAGACGAGCGCACCGGAAGACAGGAAGAAGCAGCCGCCAAGACTGCGCAAGCACGAAGCTCCTCGAGCGAAGAGAAGAGGGACCCCGTGAAATCCCTGAGGAGGGGATGGTGCCACTGGAAGTCCCCCAGATGTACACGCAAGTACTACCAACAGGACAGGCCTGCAATAGGTCCGCAACAGAAAAGGAAGACCATCACAAGAGTGACGCGACCAGTGAAATGTCCATGTGGAGCAAACATGAGACAGGTGGCAGGACGCCACATCCAAGGAAAAACCTGGTCAGAAGAAGAAGAAGAGCGTGGCACTATGCCATTCAGCAAAGGAGGAAAGAACAGTGGCACAACGCCACAGGGCAGACCACCACCACCACAGGGGTGTAAGATGGAACAGAGAAGAGCGACAGGACCAAGGACTCGCACCAGCACTGAGGAAGGTGTTCATCCACACAAGCCAGCCACCAGGGTGCAGAGACGTCACTGGAGACAGCTCCGCAGGAGGACCTACTGTAAGCTGCTAGCAGCACAGTATGCGTCCCAGCTCCATGCTTCACAGTACGACCGTCCTCTCACCTGTCACCGGCTGCTTGGTATCGATAGCATCACACCTCGCAGTGCACCTGCCTTCAGACAATGGAGCAGTGCCACGAAGTCCCTCAAGTCCTTCTCACTCCCTCAAGTAACTCCGACAGAAGATCGCCGCCTGTCTGCCCACTGAAGAAAACTACCATCTTGTTATCACCATTCAGGTGCATCACCACCAAGGAGCATCATACCACCCGAGAAAAATCTACGCACCCAGAACAATCGGAGCTCAGAGAGGCGAATCGCCCAGGAACAGTCTATACACCCCAGTTCATCCAAAGCCTGCCAAAGTCGAGCACACCCGGCTATTGGGAGATCCGCCCTTGGGGACTACACAAGACTTGCCCGTGGCCCTGTCGAGAGTTCCACAGCAACCCTAAGCGTGGCCTGCGGAACATCCCGCACAGCCCATGCAGTCACGTGGCAGTCCAGGGGACAAGGGCCTCGACTGAGTCCCGTGCAAACGGGGTCCGAGTGGGAGAGATGTGTCGGCCGCCGCTCCACGTCAGGCGCAGGAAGCACAAAGGTTACGGCTGAAGACTGGTCACCCACACGATCGACAGAGGAAAGTGCAGCACCTGAATCCAGATGACAAGAACGTCCAGACCATGACACCACCCTCGGAGGGTACATGAGCGACTTGGCTGTGAGTTCGTTGACAGTTCCTCAGCAACGCCTTTGCGCGGCTCCTGCAAAGCCCTGCACGGTCCACACAGTCCCATCTCAGCCAGCAGGGCAAGCCCTCCAAGAGGCTCCAGTGGCAGTGGAGTCCAGGCGAGAGAGGCAAGTCACTCAGACGTCAGGAGCAGGAGAGTCACAGAGCGCGACATCCCGCAGGAAGGCCTCACTCACCGAGATCGTCTCCAACACCGAAGTGGACTTCACCACAACTCCAGATGCGTCTACAAAAAAAATTGTACATATGAACTTCACCACTGCGAGACCAGGCCGGTCTACAAAGCATCGCCTAGGCGAAGAAGGCATCCCGACCATTCTGTCAAGGACTCTAAACCTGCCCAGCAGACGGCCTGAAGAGACTCATTTGGTGGTGGTTTGCGCTTAGTTGTTTTATTACAGGTTGGACTTTTGCTTGTTTGTTTTCCTTAAATTTTGGGAGGGATGTAGTATCCGGCTGGATACAGTCTAGTGTTCCTGTGCTGATGTAACCCACACTAGACACCCACCCACCACAGGCGTCACCAGTCAGGTGACCCTGTTAATAAAAGGGGCTGGAGTGCACGTGCTCCGGGCAGTTACTATACCACCGTACCAAGTGTCTGCGTGTGTTCATTCTGGCCATGCGGGCCTGAAGCCCGACCCTACAGAGGGCAGTGGCGAGGGACACCTTGAGAGGGGGTTTCTGAATCATACAGCACAGCAGTGCAGCCGGCGGCGGACAGTGGTGAACGAACAGTGCTGAACGCAGCGCCCTGTGGCCCCCTACCTGTCTCAGCGAAGCTGATGATCTCGGAGGTCTGCTGCTGCTGGTCCGGCATGGAAGTAGCGTGCCCGTCCACGTTGGAGATCTCCACCTGGCCGTCCTCGCGCACCTTGGCCGTGTGCAGCTTGCGCAGCGCTGTGACCATGGCCGCCTTGGGCACAGCGTGTGTGATGTTGGGCCACTCGCGCATCTGCAGCCGCTTCACCGCCTCCAGGAAGTCCCGGTCCAGTTGGCCCGCTCCTCGGGGGGGGGGGCCTGAACCCGCACAACAAGCAGGTATCATGCTGCGGGGAGGGCAGGGGGAAGCCCTGGGGGTCCGGTGAGGGGGAGCCGGCGGCACACAGCAGGCAGACCAGCAGGCAGGCGAGGGATCCTCACTTTTGGCAGCAGCCTCAGCGCAGGAGCAGAGGGCGAGCAGGCGGCACATCTTAATTTAATTTACCCACATCATGTGCCCTGAAACACAACCTGCTTTCTGAAGCAGCCAAGGGGTATCATGCAGTACACCATAACAACATTGGATAGGTGGGAGAGCCTTGGAAGCCCTCTTTGATTTACATCTACAAATGTCAGAGACGGTGAAGGAGAGTGGATGTGGAACATCTAGGTTCCCAATCCAAGTCATTTGATAGTGAGGCTTGGCGCTATTTGCATAACAAACATGCTCACCTTTCATTCCCTTTTATTCTCTTTGCAGGTGAATATGCTGGGGCTGGTTCTTCAAGCGTCATGTCAGTCTTTGCTGAAGAAGGCGTGGTGAAGAAGGAACTTCTGAAGGACATGGCAGAGGGCTGCAAGTATAAAGTTCACAACCAGTATGACACAGAGCATTCACCACTGCCCCGCTCAGAAATTGTACGAATGGCCGAAGGATTTGTTGGGCTGAAGATGACCTACTCCCTTACCAGCTTCAACTGTGAACACTTTGTTACATACCTGAGATATGGGGTCAAGAAGAGCAAACAGGTTAGTTCCACTCTCATCTGGTTCCAGTTACAGAAGTGGCATGGTCTACATACCTCTGACTAATCTATAACCCCCTAGCCCCCGAATATTACAAGGTTTTAGGGAATAACATGCAGATTTTTATGCTTACCTTATCAAATTCTGCATTTACAGTAAATAAACTCCTTAAAAGTACTTACTGCACATATTTAGGCTATCTTGTTTTAGGTTTAAACCTATAGTAAATGATAAACCCCAGCGAAAGGAAAACATCCCTTATCAGTGTAAATATATATGCACTGATAAACACCTGCACAACCATAAACTAAAATGTCATTCGAAGGAAAGAAAGTAAGTGAAAATACGTTATTTTAATTTCTTCTTGAAGTGGCCAACACAATGTAACTTTGTTATACAATGTAGCAGAAAGAATGACTAGTTTAAGATTATTCTGCTTTGAGTTTTGTTGTTTATGGGTGCCATTAAAATCCTGTGTCTTCCTCATTTTGCTTCTTTCAGTGTTGCATGCTTGGATTAAAGATGCAGGTTTTAGGTCTGATCTAATTAGCTTATACATTTCAAGAATCTGGCAATATTAAAATCATATTTGATCTTTTGGCAGTATTTAATATTCTCACTGATTGGTAAAATGGCTGGCTCATAAGAATCTCGGCCAATATGCAGTATCACCTTTACCCCAGACACAGAATGGGTAAAAACCTTTAATAACCTCCATTTTCTAACAGGTTAATACTGATACCAGGAGAACTGCAAAATAACCCGGACTTTAAACATTCAATGCAAGGTGTAGTGGTAGGTACCTTTTGAAAAGAGTGCTGTCACCATGCATATGGGATAGTGGTGAACACATGACATAAGCCTTTCCACATTCCAACACAGTTCATAGCTGCAAGGTGCCCCGTTGCCATGTGTGATACTGTCAGCTAATCCTGGAGGCGTTTATGAATGTCCACACAACAGCAGCACCACCTTGATGCAGTGCAGAAAAGTAGTGGCAAGGATGCTTGAAGCATCAGGTTTCAGAAGCCTTAGAATTAAGGGCTACAAATTATTCTGGGGAAATCCAACATTTTAAAGTTTCACAAGGTACTATGCTGTTGGTAAGGTTGACCCTACAATGACAACATTCAGTAAGGTAAGTGATTGACCCCCAACTGTGTCCACCAACATGTTTATTAACACATTTGAATATAGCACTCTTACTTTTAAATTAGTTATTAGTCCTGTAAACCAGACAGCACAGACAGAGTGAGGGTGAGAGGTAATGAAATGTAAGAGTGCAATACATAGACTTTCTATGCTTAAAACAGTCTATCATAAGTCAATTGTACACACTGCCAATAGGAAGACACCACATCACCTGGATTAATTCTCCTTCAAATAAAATATGTGCTTTATAACAATCACTCAACATTTTTTGTTTAGAGAAAAACATAGTTGTTCTCTACTTTGAGGGTTAGGCAGTTGAATAAACACTGATAAACACTGATTTCAAAAGGTTTTGAACACACTGCGAAAACACCACTTAAATCTACAGAACATAAACACTCAAAACAGGAAAGCCTACACATATTTCAGTTAACTGCTCTGCATGTAATGAGGTCCTAAACCTCACTTGGAACGATATAAATCAAACCTACAATAATCTTTTAAACCATTTTAGAGCCTGCACAATGTCAGATCACAGTAATCAAAACAATCAATATAATGATGTGCAACAACCAAAATGTTCTTAAAATTAACAAAGGTTTTATTTAATCATAATTAAACCAACAGTAGATATCTTACTGCAATGGAGAAAGGAAACAGGAAAAGGAGGATGCTCCAGGGGAATGTGCGGAGTTAGAGAGTGCTCTAGTGTGAAGGGGGTGGAAAAGAAATTCCAGAGACCCTTGCGGATCACGGACGCCGTTAGTTTGTTTCTGAAGCACCAGCATTGATTGCCCATTATGAAATAATAAATTTACAATACCCTTAACTGACGGATGAGGACGCTAACCGCCAAGACTATATCAGAGGATTTACCCCCACGCTCCGCAATACCTTGCTGGTGGGTAACACAGATACCACACCTTTTCCCAGGTTGCCCTACCCAGTCCTGAGGAAGACCCGCAGGCCGAGGCCCCAAATAATGCTCTGAGCCCCAAGACGGGTCGAAACGTCAACACCCATATCTACTTAGCCTGATCACAAGCCCCCAACACTAACGTGCCACATGATGATAGATCTATGTATCCCAAAAGTACGGATCACTGAAATATTATCGACGGACACATTATCGACTTACCAAAATATCGTTGACAAATTATCGACGACAAAAATATCGACTTACTATACTTATTACACAAACTACAAAAATATCGAGTTAAAAATATCGAGTACTAACAATATCGAATACATAAATATCGCTTAAAAAAATATCGACTACAATTATATCGTTGGACATGAAATTAGCCCTAACACTACAAAAATATCGACTACAAAAATATAGACTACCACAATATCGTTAAAAAAAAAATATCGAGTTCAGGTTTGCACACTTTTCTTTCTAAAATACCATCTTTATCATCAATAAAAGTCATATCTCACTAAAAAAACTTTTCACATATAATACACGTTTCTTACATAAAATTACTATTAATCCACATTTGCTATACATTCTATTACATGCATTTTATCATTTTCTATTATTCTTTGCATTTAACTAACATTTTCATTACTTATTTTCACATATAAATATATTTCATTTAAATACGAACCTGCTTTAATGCGGGAATAACCACATAACACCATTCTCACATCAACAAACACTCCAATTAACTTAAAAAAATTCAAACTAGCCTATACTATGCTTCCTTACATCCTACAACCAATCAAATCAAAGCACACATAACACATATACTATAAAAGGGCTACATGCATTCTACCATTTGTTGCTGCTACCTCTCTGGAAAGTAGATGCCAACACTTTGAAGATTTTGTTGCAGAATAAACATCTTTAAAGATCCAGCTTACTAGCTAATTAATCAAGTAAGTAACACAGCATTTTTGTAGAAAACTAAATTAGAAGTGCACTAGTTTCCTTACATCTCCTAAGTCTTACACTTATTTTATTTTCATGTCTTCCTACTTTTCTGATAGAAACTACTCCAACACAATTCCTATTACATGGTCATATTTCTTCATGTGCAAAATCAGATAGTAAGTATATAATAATTCTCTGTTACACACCAACTGCTTTTTTTAAACACTAATTTACAAGAATATTTATTTTTCATTAACATTATATTTACAGATATACTGAAATTGTGCTATTTCTACAGGAAAAACGATAAAACTACCCTAATTACACATGTAAGTATAGATGTGTTTGTTATAAAACGGCAAATTTCATTAATGCACATTTTTAAACAGCATATCTTGCTTTTTACATCTTCCCTATAGATCATTTGAAAGATCCAAGATCAACTATAGCAAAACACAAGAATACCCTTCAGAAAAATGTAAGTATAATTGTTATTTGCTAAATGTGGGCACACAAAACGCTAACTATATTCTTAACACCATGTTATTTATTTTGAATTGCCTCTACAGATATTCAGAAAACATTATACATCTATTCTACATATCATATGAAAACATCCTACACAAAATATACCAATATAGAAGAATAGCCTTGTAAAAAATGTAAGTATATTTATCATTTCTCAAAAACTGCAGAAAATAACACAGACCATGTTCTTAACAACATCTTATCTATTTTATATTTCCTCTACAGATATTCTGAATACATCATACAGCTATTCTACCTACAACAAAGAAAACGACATATTTAGAAGTTAGTATACGTTTAAATCTGTTACTTTTCCAAACGGTTCAGTATTAAAATTATAATATTTTGCTTTTATTTCTTCTATCTACTCTACAGATCATACCTGTACAAAATTGATGAACTCCAGCAATTACTACTATTCTACTATTTAAACAAGTAAGTATATGTAATGTTTACATCAAATGCACTAGTAGACAAAAATGACAACTGCTTTTGAGTAGGAAATACATTTGTTATATATAAACATTAACGTTGTTTTTCTATATTTTCATACCAACAGCAAATAAAGACATACATACAAGAACATCATTCAAAAGACATTTCTGCTTCTGTGACTACTACTTTGATTAACTGTAAGTATAAATGCATCACTAATGATGTTAGCACCACATAAGTACAAAAATGTGTACTGATTTTGTTTCTTTCTACTCTTTCCTAGAACAAGTAAATCAAAATGACTGAAGGTGCAGAATTTGTCATGTCTCAGAAAAATAAATTGCTATTATGCTACATGGGTTATGTGTATAATCAGGAGAGACAAAGTGGTCGAAAGGTTTTTTGGAAGTGTACAAAATATTACTCCAACAAATGTTATGGGAGGGCCACTACCGAGGAAACTAATGTGCTATTTACTAGAGAACATAATCATCCCCCAAATGTCACCGAAATTGAAATTAGAGATGCCTTAGAAAGTATTAAAAGTGCTAGCACACAAAGTGACAAACCCACCACCCAAATACTTAAAGAAGAACTGGTAAAAATCCCTGCCCATGCTTCAGGGCAACTACCCTCTATTGACTCCCTGAAACGCACAATTGCACGCACCAAACGACTCACTAGCACAACCCAACCCAACCCAACTTGTTTTGAAGAAATTATTATTTCACCCGAAATGGCCATCACACACAATAAAGATAAATTTATTCTTTTTGATAATGAAAGCAGTACAAACAGAATAATTATGTTTGCAACTGCAAGTAATTTACGAAAAATCCAACAGTGTCCCCAATGGATGATGGATGGAACATTTAAACCCTGCCCAAAACCTTTTTACCAACTGTATTCCATCCACGGTTTATACCATCATTCTAACATTCCTTTCATTTACTGTTTGCTACCCAACAAACAGCAAACAACCTACACCGAAATTTTAAATGTTCTCAAAACGGAAATCAATAATTATTTTCCCGAAAAAATAATTATTGATTTCGAATTAGCTATGATAAATAGCATTTTGAGAACATTTCCCCACACAGCAATCCATAGTTGCTATTATCATTTTAATCAGAGTATATGGAGGCATCTCCAAAAATCTACTTTAAGTGTACTATACTCTACAGATAGCACCTTTGCCTATCAAGTTAAAAAGTTAATAGCCCTGGCCTACGTCCCTGTTACAGATGTTGCTGAACATTACAATTTATTAATTGACAGCGCATATTATAAGAGGAATGAGGATAAGCTAACACCATTGCTAGACTATTTTGAAGACACTTGGGTGGGAAGGTTGCACAGATCAGGACATCGACGCCAGCCCAAATTCCAAATCCCTTGGTGGAATGTCTATCTCAGTACTTTAAACCAAGAGGCGAAAACCAACAACAGTGTTGAAGGGTGGCATAATGCTTTCCAAGCAACTACAAACAGAGGCAAACCCACATTCCACAACCTTCTTGAAGCTTTGAAAAAAGAACAAAGCTATCAGGAACTAAGAATGGAACAATCAGTGTCACAAATAGGGCCCAAACTCACTAAACAAACCCAACAAATGTTCCGACTACTTCAAAGTCAAGTCACATTATACCCTACAACTAGAGGTTTAGAATACCTGGCAATAATAGCAAAAAGTCTTCTATAAAAATGTCAAGTAAATATACGAATGTCTTCTTACAATACTAATAAAATTAACATGTCATAAACATATATAATGAATTATAAAGAAAACATATTTGTTTGACAAACTTTTAAAAGTTATGTAAAAAAAATCGTAACAAATATGCAATGTTTATAATTTTTTATAACATACACATAACATTAGAAATCGACATTTCCCACCCAATCAAAATTGTAAAATAAATACTTACAATTTTTGGACTTGAGAGACGCAATCAAGTAAAAATCAATCCATACAATCCAATCCAATATCTTACTATTCCAATATGGGAAACCCTCAAAAACCCGAAAATAAATTGTAAAACGTAAAAAAACGCTCCAGGAAATCCCGAAAACAATAGTGTGTACACGTTAGGATTTAAAGTTATATACACACTATTTAAAAAAAACGGTCACGCATATCAATGTATCAATCCGATTGGAAACCCTCCAAAAAACCCGAAAAAGGTTTAAAAAGTGAAAAAACCGCTCCTGGCAAACACGAAAAATAGGAGATAAAAGTCAAAATATAAGCTTAATAACTTAAACATTTGTTTCTCCGTTAAAAAACACGCTTCCTTCCATGTAGTTTTCATGCGAGGAACCGAAACCTGTTAAATAACATACATAACGAAAGCCACCCACAAATACCCCCTTCACATTTGTAAATATACTAACAATTAACATTAGCCATGTAAGAAGACATTTCCGAACACTTAAAATTAGACTTGAAGGAAAAAAAGCACGACACATCTATAACGGAGACTTTTCACCCAAACGCTACTTAAACTAATAATACATACACCAAAAAACACTACAGAGTTTGATTACACCCTCAAACATGACCACTTACTTATAATTTGTAGTTAAAAATAACCTTACCTCTCTCCACGCGAAGCAACTCCCAACCGCGAGCTTCTCCAGTCCTGAATGGAGCGCAATAACCTTACGCGGTAAAAAAGTAGTCCCCTTAACCCATTTGTGTAAAAGGATAATAGAATAAACAATGTGAAATGTAAAATATATAATACATACACATGTATAATGTAACAAATTAATACACTATACTCATGACAATTTTCCTTTATTAACAAAAAATAATATATTTAATTTAAATTAATATATAATATGTATTATATATTAATAATATTAAATAATTATGTAAAACTTTGAATAAAAGATGTAAATATTTAGTTCTGTATATTTATATGATTAATTTAGTGTATAATTTTAATAAAACATTATAAATGTTTATGGGAATAATTAATAATGATAAATAATATAACTTATTTATTGTTATTAATATAACAAGTAGAACCATTTAGTATATAAAGAATGGCCTGAAAAAAGTCTATATTTTATCTGTGAATGTATATATTTTTGTTAATAATAAATGAATGTTTATGTTTATTAATTAATAATAATAATAATAATTAATAAAATAATTATTATTTTTATTAATTAGTAAAAAAAGTTATATAATTATTTCTAAGTATAACTAAATTATATAATTGCTTTACAAATATTTGATAAATACCAGATATTATAATTAAACATATTGTTTCCCTATACAATTATAAACTTTACAACCAAAGCGATTTATATGTTTTATGTTAAAACAACATTGTGTGAAATATACACCAAGAAAATTTATTTTTGTATTTCAATTTATCCTAACAAATGTAATAATAGTCATGTTACTTATTAAAAAGAAATATGTATTATATATTTTATTATATTAATATTTAATATTAACATTATTAAATATTAATGTAAGAAATATATAAAAAATCATTGTTTAATGTATTTCTATATAAATACTTTAAATTGTAAATGACTGATGGGAATATGTAAAATTTACTGAAAGAATCTAGTAATCCAAAATATTTTTTACATTGACCACATGTATATAAATGTAAAGATGTTATTGTGTGAATAATAAAAGTCCAAAAAAATGTGATGTTATATTTGTTTTTGATTTTATTGTAGTACACAATAAAAAAAATAAAAATTGTTTAATAAACTATTTTGAAAACATCTATGTTGCATTAATTTTTATTATTAAAATACAGTAATGAACAAATGTATACAAATGTGCTGCACACTGACCAATTTTATATGTATTGTTACTACTCCAGTCAATCTAAAATCATAGAAGCTGCAGGACACTAGCAAAAATTATTTTACTATTCCTACTACACTCAAGCTAATACCATAAAATGTGGTGGAGACTAACCAATGTATTTTTATTAATCCAACTCCAGTGTTGGTAATATTACTGATGGTGCTGGACACCAACCAATTAATAATTAGAATTCCACCTCCACTGTAGCTACTGTCTGGAAACATGCTAATACATAAATTGTTTTTATCTAAATAAAGGGTACTAATGTAAAGTTATAATAATAGCTATTTTTGTGTAATAAATTTAATGTATCACTGTTAAGTTAAACTATACATCAGCACTCTAAAATACCCAAAACTGTCCCAAAACACTAAAAAGACCCCTTGACCCTAAAGGCCAAAACTGACCCAGAACCCTACAAATACCCCTTTATCAACAAACTGAAAACTGACCCTGAACCCTACAAATACCCCTTACCCACAAACTAAAAACTGACCCAGAACCCTACAAATACTCCTTTACCCACAAACTGAAAACTGACCCTGAACCCTACAAATACCCCTTTACCCACAAACTGAAAACTGACCCTGAACCCTACAAATACCCCTACACCCACAAACTGAAAACTGACCCTGAACCCTACAAATACTCCTTTCCCAACAAACTGAAAACTGACCCTGAACCCTACAAATACCCCTTTACCCACAAACTGAAAACTGACCCTGAACCCTACAAATACCCCTACACCCACAAACTGAAAACTGACCCTGAACCCTACAAATACTCCTTTCCCAACAAACTGAAAACTGACCCTGAACCCTACAAATACCCCTTTACCCACAAACTGAAAACTGACCCTGAACCCTACAAATACCCCTACACCCACAAACTGAAAACTGACCCTGAACCCTACAAATACTCCTTTCCCAACAAACTGAAAACTGACCCTGAACCCTACAAATACCCCTACACCCACAAACTGAAAACTGACCCTGAACCCTACAAATACTCCTTTCCCAACAAACTGAAAACTGACCCTGAACCCTACAAATACCCCTTTACCCACAAACTGAAAACTGACCCTGAACCCTACAAATACCCCTACACCCACAAACTGAAAACTGACCCTGAACCCTACAAATACTCCTTTCCCAACAAACTGAAAACTGACCCTGAACCCTACAAATACCCCTACACCCACAAACTGAAAACTGACCCTGAACCCTACAAATACTCCTTTCCCAACAAACTGAAAACTGACCCTGAACCCTAGAAATACCCCTTTACCCACAAACTGAAAACTGACCCTGAACCCTACAAATACTCCTTTTCCCACAAACTGAAAACTGACCCTGAACCCTACAAATACCCCTTTACCCACAAACTGAAAACTGACCCTGAACCCTACAAATACCCCTACACCCACAACCTGAAAACTAACCCTGAACCTCCAAAAAACTCCTTTACCCACAAACAGAAAACTGACCCTGACCCCTACAAATACCCCTTTACCCACAAACTGAAAAGTGACCCAGAACTCTACAAATAGCCCTTTACACAAGAACTGAAAACTGACCCTCAACCTCAAAAATACCCTTTTACCCACAAACGTAAAAATTTCCCAAATCCCACTAAAGACACCTTTACTCACGACTAGAAAAATGACCCTGAACCCTAAAAAATTAACCTATAACAAAAACTATGAAACTAAGCCAGAACACTATAAATAATAATGAACACTACATTAAACATAAATATATAAAAAACAATTATTTTTAAAAAAACTATTATAAAATATATTATCACATTAGCTATAATAATTTAGATTAATTAATATTGTTTAATTCCAATTAATTAATTAACATCAACATAAATTAACACATTACATTTAAATGTATACAATTAATGTAATTAAGTCATTATTATAAATTAATTACCAATTAATTTATTTAAATGAAATGATATGCAATATTTTAATTACATCATTAACTAATTATAATTAATGTGTTAGCAATTAATAAATGTAAATAATATACTAATTCTTAATACAATAAATCACTAATTATTATAAATTAATAACAAATGTATCAATTAAAATCATATACAAATTAATTTTAAAAATAATAATTATTAATAATCAATTAATCAATTAATCAATTAAATTATATGCTAATTAATCAATTAAACAATTAACTAATTAATATTAATTAATTACCAATTAAAATCTAATTAAAACAATTACCAAACATATATTAACTAATTAATTATTATTAAATTACTTCCCACCCTATTCCCCTATAAACCCACAACCCGCTCCTAAACATTAGGTACTATTTATTTATATATTATATATATATTATTTTATAAAATCAATGTTTTCTAACATTTTCTCGATATTTTTTACTTTCACTATATTTCGATATTTTGTCTAGTCGATATTTTTGAGTCGATATTTTTGTATTCGATATTTTTTGTTCATTTTTGCAGTCGATATTTTTTTCAACGATATTCCTACAGTCGATATTTTGTTAATGTCGATATTTTTCCGTCGATATTTTGTCCATTCGATATTATGTAGTCGATATTATGTCCAGTTACCCAAAAGTACATGTACATGGATTCCTATTGATCAAGTGTGGCTAGGCTATATAAGATTGATAATTGAGTATCAATCCAACCTATGAATCATAGTAATTTTCCTTCTAAAAACACTCCCAGGAATTCCTTTTCCACCCCCTTCACACTAGAGCACTCTTTCCCTCTGCACGTTCCCCTGGGGCAACTTCCTTTTCCTGCTTCCTTTCTCCATTGCAGTAAGATATCTACTGTTGGTTTAATTATGATTGAATAAAACCTTTGTTAATTTTGAGAAAAGTTTGGTTGTTGCACATCATTATATTGATTGTTTTTATTACTGTGAGCTGACATTGTGCATGCTCTAAAATTGTTTAAATGATTATTATAGGTTTGATTTATATAGTTCCAAGTGAGGTTTTTGACCATTGTTTTTCGACCAACTTGAACCCAAGTCGAAGACTAATATTGGGTCACCCCATTTTTCATAATGGCTGCATGTAATGAGGGCCTAAGATTTTACGTAAGACAAAATAGTCTCCGTCTCACTATTGCCCTTCCACAGATCCATGCATACATCCATAGATGGGACTGCGTCTATATACCAGGAACTTGAAATGTGTCAGCGTTTACCAGGCACAGAGGTTGCTTGATGCATCTAGTTCTACAGCTAACTTCCAATCAGTTGCTTCTATATGTATCTTTGTAGTGCTCAGGATTTTCAGGACAGTACTAGAGCATGTATGTAACTGTTGGTTGTTAGCGATGTGTGTTCACCAGGATCCCACAGCAGTTGGTAGATTGAAGTCAGAAGCAGTATGTAGTTGCAGATGAAAAAGTAACACCTTTCATAAGCTCTGTGAGAAAACTGAGAGAAAATAGTTTTCTCTCAAACAAGATTAATCAGATCCCAGCAGAGGGTCAACATTTATCACAGGGTTATGGCTGCCTCAACATATTGTTCATGCTGGGATCAGCCAACAAGGATTGACTAGTCCCCTTTAAATGAGCAAATCAGAGCATATCAGGACACACACAATCATGATCGGTCTTGTCCACCCCTTCATGCCCAACCCAAGCTCCTCTTTAAACACTAATTTTCGGAAAATGGCGGAACAGATTTACATCAAATCACAAAGACATGCTTTCAGAGTAAATTTCTAACTTTTTGTCAAATTTGGTGCAATTCTTTTCAGCTATTTTTCTGAATTTAACAGCAAAGTTTCCTATGGGAGTACACATGGGAAATCACACTTTTGGGGCCCCCTTTTTCTTAGTCCCTGTTTGACTCTTCTGCACAAAACTTTCCATGAAGGAGCTGAGGTCCCCAGGACAAGCAGCCAACCCATTCTTGGGCAGACAACATTCCCTGCACATGGCCTTTTGGCTTGTGGCCAACCCTGTGGTGGGCAGCCACCTCCTCTCCTGCTGTGCACGGCTTTTGCCTGTATGCAGCAGGGAGTTGGCCTCAGGGCCTGACTTTCGGCCAAGTCCTTCACCCAACCCCCAGTGACCAGCCAATGCAATTTGGTTTTTATGTTTTTTAATTATTTTTCATGTACTGCGGTACTGCCACTGTACCTAAGCTTCTCACCTATGGTACCATAACACTGTGGGAGCTTCTTCTGAAAGCTTGTACCACAGTAACATAAGGGTGAATCGTGAGCAGCAGGTCCCAGGTCCCACAGGAGTACTGTAGTACCTCATGGGAGGGCTGCACTGAGTCCCACAGGAGTAGCACAGGGCTTCATTGGAAAGCTGCACTGGGTCTAGCTGGAGTACCTATGTACCCACAGGTAGGATTTGCATTTTTTTATTTTGCCCCTGGCGGTCGCTTTCAGTCCTACGCACTAGTGCCAAGGGGTCAGAGTGTCTCTACCCTACCCTCCTTTAACAACTTTTAGAAATATTTTTCAGGACAAGGGGACCACGCCCTGAGTCCTGGAATTGCATTCACAACATTTTCTTAATTGCTGAGGCCAGCCAGTCAGAAAGTTCTGGACTGGGAGCAGTCCCAAGAAACCGAGATAGCCAATGGGAGAAAAAGCTACCTCAGCCAATCAGAGAACTACTGCAGGACCAATTGTCCAGATATACCTAACTTTCTAACCCCATCAAGCACACCCTGAGAAAATGGTTCAAAAACGACTGAACATAGTGCTAACATTTTGCCAAATTTGGTGCGATTCTGTATGGCTTTTTTTCTGTAACAGAAAGCAAAGGTTTCTGTGGAAATTAATATAAAAAATCAGTGTTTTGGAACCCCGGCTTTTTTCTTGGCCCCTGCTTGATTGGTTGGCACAAAACTTTCCAGGATGGAGCTGATATGGATGAATCAACATTTTTGGGAAAGTTGCTTGCAGATTCATCAAACTGTGCCAAAGTTAATAGCAAAACAAAAATGCTCGTCCTATTTTTGCTTAAAAATGATAAAATACAACTATTAATGAAAATCTAAAATGTATTACATTTAATTGAACAAATTAGTGTATGAAAATGTAAGAAATAATAAATAAATATAAAAATTGTAGTGAGGTGGGATTTTGTTAAATTATTTTATATAATACTAATTATAAATGTAATATATTTTATTTACTTAGTTCTTAAACATTTATTTGCATGAGTTAATGTGCTGTATCTTTTAATTATTTACTTCTAAGTTAAAAATTGTTTTAAATTAAATCACATTTTAATTTTACATTAAAATATATAATAATTCAATAATGTTTTAAAATAATGATTAAACTGTATTTGTCCCTATACTTTATCACAGGGTCCTCCCCATTCCGATGGCAGAGCTTGCTGCCTGTGTGTTAAAAGTTGCTAATTGTAACTTTACACACTTAAATCCTGTTCTAGCAGTGTACACGCTTCTGTTTTGAGGGGTGGAGACATGTAAGTCGTTACCTAATAGTGAATTTCCACTCTGAAATGGTGAATAGCAAAAAGTGGAAAGTTACTACTAAGTGTAGTAGTAAATTTACTCATGAGTAAATCTACACAAGTATATTTATCTTTGTGAATAGGCTCCTTTCATTTCATTTTAACACAGGTTGAACCAGATGAAGGACTTCAAATCCTGTCACATAGAAACAACCTGCATGCAGAATGCCCTGAAGAGCCCTGAAATTAGTAACTCTGGCCTGGTTTTACCTCATTTTTCATTCTGTCCATATTTCTCCAGAACTTAATGCTTATCAAAGGCTCGATTTATAGTTGGCAGAAAGGAAACTCCAACAAAAACGAACAAATTGTTAATGCATAAAGACATCAGCAGAAACAGGAAATATGATCAAATATAATATAGAACATTGACAAGGCTGATATCAAATATTAAAGGGTAAAAGCATTTTATGAGGATTTATAGATGAAGGGAAAGGGGGAAGAAGGGAGAGAAGATAGAAGAAGGAATGAGGGGGGAAGGGGATGGAAATTAACACTGCAATATAGAAATACTGAATATGGCATATAAACATGCTGTAAATAAATAATACATAATGTTCAGCTTAAAAGATGGTATAAACATAAGAAACCTGTAAAAGCTGGCGAGAAGGAGAAAGTCGAAATCCTTCAAGGAGGTTTAAAATTTTCTGAGTTGATATGTGGAAATTTCTTCAAGGCCAATCGGTCCAAGTATGAAGTGAGAGGTAACCAGAAGAGATCTGTGTTACGCATTGGTTTGCAGGAGGAGGCAGAGGCGACATCAAGTCTGTGAAAATGGCATAGGGTGTTCCACCAACCTTGTATGGAGATGTTTGTAAGAGATTTCCAGTTAGATGAGATGTGTTGAAATGCAAGAGCAATCATGAGATCAAAAAGACCTTGTGAGTGTGGAGGAAGTTCTAAAGAGTCAGAAAGGCTGCCTACAAAGAGAAGAGGTATAGAATAAGGAACAGAAAGTGTAAATACACGAGCCATATATAACCACATTTTTCCCCAGAATTTAGGAACAACAGGACAAAGAAAAAAGAGATGAAGAAGACCAGCATTAGGAGAACCCCATGTCCAACAGTTAGTATCAGAAGAGGCAGAGAAACGTGACAAAGAGAGAGGAGAAAGATAAAGTCTGTGATAGAGGTAAAATAAAGATTGAGAAGCAGAACGAGAAACCTTTAGGGATCTGGATCAAAGTTTATCCCAAAGAGCAACAGACCAAGTACATTCCAAATCCGCCTACCAAGAGAGTTCTAATTTAGATTTAACATGATCAGGATTAGGAGATGAGGAAAAATGTATAAATAAGAGAGGCTTTAGGAAGGGTAAAAATAATTTTGAGAAGAGGAGCTTGGGTTACAAGTGAGGGTGAGGAAGGAAGAGAATAATAAAGGTCAAGAATAACTGCCATAACATTAGTGAATTTCTGCAAGAAGGATCGAGGGCAATGAAATAAGATTTGAAATTGGGGAAAGGAGCAAGGTGAAAATCTATCGAAGAGTGGGTTAACCCACATGACGCCATTTAATCTCCAAGTGTTCCTAAAGATGTGTCTATTATTTAGAAGAATAAGTGAGTTATACCAGATAGGGTTGTTTAAAAAAAATTCACGTGTGATAGTAGTAGGGTAAACCAGGGGTCTTAAAAGAGAAGAAGTATATTTGAATAAGGGAAGTGAAGTATAAGGAGTTTTGGCAGAAAAGCGTGTAACTTCATTGGAGGAGAAGTGTAACAATAATGATTGTACTATGAGGAGCCAAAGGGGAGTGAAGGGGGAAGAATCTGATGTAAGCCATCTCGAGGCCTGACGTAATGAGAATGATTTATGGTACAGGGTTGTGGAATTTAATAAAATATCTACTTGTCCATGGGACAGGTTGCTTTATAAATCAACTTGTCCTGTAACTAAATCCACTTGTCCCTTTGGTGCCATGTAGTGCACCGTCAAATAATGGCAGCATTCTCATTATAGAGAGCTTGCATAATAGCCTCTCTGGTTATGTCAGGCTCAGATTATAGAAGGTTTCGAATACTAGGGATTTCTTTATTTTACCTCTTTTTTTGCACATCTACCCATTCATCATTTCATTCACCTACTGATATTTAGCATTTCACCTTTACATTGCTATCCATTCATTCTTTCATCAGACTTTCCCCATTCTGTTTGTCCATCCATCCATCCATCCGCCCGCCCATCCATATTCAAACCTACCCATCCATCCCCAACCATATCCATCCATCTCAGCGATCGGCCCATCCTTCCGTTCTTTCATCAATGTACCCTTTCACTCATCCATCCTAACACTCATTCCTCCATCTAGTAAGCCAGTTACAGTCACTCATCCATCCATCCATTCATCCACTCACTCTCCTTTACACATTAATTATGGGCCTTTGACTGCTGAGCTGCAGACAGATGAGGCCCATCAAAAGCTCCACCCCCACTGTAGCTGCTAAAGAGAGGGGTTCACAATGCCCCGGTCCAAACCTATCCTTCCAGCTCTAGATCTATCATTTAAATTCATTCATCCCTCCTTCCTTCCACTCATCCATCCATCCATCCTTTAGCTCATCCATCCACTTTCACCCCCTATATCCACCCTTTCACTTATCCCTCCATTCTTTTGCTCTTCCATCTTTCACCCCTCCATCCTTCTTTTCCCTCATATCCATTCACCTTTTCACTCATCCCTCCATCCGTCCTTTTGCTCTTCCATCTTTCACCCCAACCATCCTCTTTTTTCCTCATATCCATCCACCCTTTCATTCATCCCTACATTCACCGTTTCACTCAACTATCCACCCTTCTATCCATCAATCTATCCATCCTTCCACCCAGCCATCCATACACCCACTCCGCCATCCATTTATCCACTCTTTCTCATCCATCAATCCACGCTTTCATTTAACCATTCATCCATTCACTCATCCATCCACTTTCACCCCATCCATTCATTCACCCTTGCACTCATCCATCCATCTACTCATCCATCCTTACATCCATCCTTTAACTCATTCATCCATGTATATATCCTTTCATGTCAATTATGAACCTTTGTCTGGACCTGCAGAAAGAAGAGGCCCATGAGGAACCCTACAGCTGTTGTAGGGTGTTCAGATGCCCCTGGTGCACGCATGAAGTGAGACGAGAGGCCCAGTGCAAGGACAGACATGAGGGTGTGCCTGAAGACTGCATGAATTCCCCATGGGGAAACTATTGAGCGTTATTGTAAGCCCTGGATGATGCAGGATATGAGAGGCCAAGGGGGCGGGTCAGGGCAGTCAGAGGGGGTAACAGAGCGGGGTGGGATTAGCAAATTCAGGCACTGGGTGAAACATAAGGTGCACAGTAAAGGCAAAGTGCAAAGGAGGGTTGTGCAAGAGCATGATGATAAGGGAAAGCATGTGCTTTACTGCAGGCCCACGGAGGCGAGGGTGAGGAGCGATCCTGGGGACGATTGAGGCCCAAGGGTGAAGCACAGAATAAAAGGCAGCAGGTCACAAGGTTCAAGTCTGAGCAGGAGCCAAGAGGCTGATAACATTACCTTCCAGTTATTTGATTGTTCTGGAGCTGCAGAAGCTCCATGTTTGTTTTGTGCTCGAAGAAAATGAAAGGACCAGGGGAGGGCCTGAAAACCACACATGAGCCTCGGGAAGAAAGCAAAAAGTTCCAGTGCTGTGGAAGTATTATACAGAGCTGCAACTTTGAGCTCAGCTTCATCATGTTGTGCTTCTGCTCTTGGGAAATTAAAATGCAGACCCCAGCTTTTACATTGACCCTTTCACTGCCAATAAACTTTGCAGAGCTACTTATTAATTGGCTGTGACCAACAGGGTTGAACAGCTGTGTATCAGATTACCGTAAGACTGTCTACTTGTCCTTTGGACAAAATAGAACTGAAAACCTCTTGCCCTTGTAAGAAATCTTGATGTCTCGGGCGTCGCGAGATAGGAATTCCCCACCCCTGATGGTAAAGACGGAAATCTGGAAAGTTGACTCCACCATTAGACTTGGGCTTCCGAAGAGATAGTAAAGAAATTCTAGATTATTTTTTTTTCCAGAGAAATTTCGAAAGGCATGAGTCAATACGTTTAAAATAGATTGCAGGGACGTGAACGGGTAGCATGGAGAAGATATATATTAGAATAGGGTCTATCATCATCTTTATCGAGTCCAACCGTCCCCACCAGGAAAAAAAGAGAGGATTCCAAGTGGAGAATGATTTTTCAATTCGGGACAAAACCCGGACATATTCAACTTGATTGAAGAAGCAATAGAGTTAGAGAACCAAATACCTAAATATTTAATCTTCAAGCTATTCCAAGCAAATCCAGTAGAGGAGAAGAGATGGCGAAGACACATTTTTGTTAGAGGAAGAATTTCAGTCTTATCTGAATTAATTTTGTACCCTGAATTCTGTGAAAATGAGTTGAATTCAGATAATAAAGGGGGAACAGATGTTTCTGGATCGGAAATAAATAATAGGATATCATCTGCATATGAAGAAAGTTTCAATTGGTTTTCACCGTAAGGTAAACCAGAAATGGAATCGTTGTTACGGATGGAGGGCAAAAAGGGTTCAAATGCTAGAACAAAAAGAAGTGGGGATAGGGGACAACCTTCACGAACGCCTCGTTGAAGAGGGAAATACGAGGAGACCTGGCCATTCACGAGCACTGAAGCTTTAGGGCAGGGGTCCCCAAACCGGTCCTGGAGGGCCGGATCCATGCCAGATTTTTAAAATTACTACATGTATCTCAATGGGGATATCCAAAAAATCTGGCATGGATCCGGCCCTCCAGGACCAGTTTGGAGACCCCTGCTTTAGGGGAAGAGTATAACAGGGAGACAAACAAGACAGACCAATCAACACTGTCAAAAGCTTTCTCTGCGTCAACAGAGATAGCAGCTAAAGGAATAGATAGAGATGAAGCTTGATTCAAAACATTAAGAAAAAGACGAGAGTTATCAGAGGTAAGTCTACCTTTAACAAAACCACATTGCTCCTTACCAATGAGATGGGGCATAAAGGGATCTAAGCATAACGCAAGCAATTTAGCAAATAATTTATAGTCCACATTGACTAAAGAAATCGGACGATAGTTTTTACAGAATTGGGGATCATGGCCATCTTTAGGGATAAGACAAATGGTAGCTTCTTGAAAAGTGCCTTCGCCTTACCAGATAAGTAAAATGATTGGAAAAGTGTTAAGAGTTTGGGAAGTAAGAGATTCGAAAAATGTGAGTAAAATTCGACTGGAAAGCCGTTTGAGCCAGGTGACTTTCCTTTAGTTAGGGTATTCAAAGCAGTGGAAAGTTTGTGTAATGAAAGATCGAGTTCAAGGTCAAATGAGAAGTAGAGGGTTTAGGAAGTTTCTCAAGATAGGCCTGAATAAGAGTGGGAGGAGATTCTGGGGTATAGAGATGTTGATAAAACAATTGAAATTGGTCAAGTATTTCCTTATCTTTGTGTAGGAGAGTGTTATCAGAAGAATAGAGTCTATAAGAGTATGTTCTTTACATGATTTGAGGTAATTAGCTAAGCGTTTCCCTGCTTTATTGCGGCCACCATAATAACGAGCACTACTACGGAGAAGTATCGATGACGCATTATCAGTAGTGGGCTTATTGAACTCCAATTTAGCTCGTAAGAGATCTGGTGAAATGGAATTAGTTGAAGAGGTATAAAATTCATGTTCCAAAAGTTTGATAGGAGCAAGTGTAGTTTTCAGTTTCTGGAGAAAATGTTCCTTTTTTTTAGAGACAAAATCAATAATGAATCCTCTTGCAGTGGCTTTAAAAGGAGTCCCAGAGAATATAGGATGGAATACTAAGATCACAATTAAACAAAAAGAAATTGTTAGCAAAGGAACGAAAAGAGGAAGAGAAATGAGGATCAGTAAGAAGAGAAGTAATCAAAGCGCCAACGGGAAGCTTTAGGTTGCGGGGGGAGCAAATCAAGGTCTGTTACAATAGGGGCATGGTCCGAGATTACTATGGGTTCAATAGAAGAAGACAATAAGTTTTGAGATAAAGGTTGAGAGAGAAAAATATAATCAAGACGAGAAAGAGATGCATGAGGAGGAGAGAAAAAGGAATAGTCCAGAGTGTCAGAAGGAGAGAGTATCCAATAGTCGAAAAAATGTGACTGTGAGATAGTGTCAAGAAATTGTTTGTGAGTCTTCTGAGGTATGATGCGAACTTTGGATTTACGATCAAGAAACGGATCTACAATCTGGTTACAATCGCCACCTAAAATAAATAAGTCATCTCTATATTGAATACATTTTTTTGTGATTGAAGGCCAGAAAGAGCAATCAGGTTGTGTAGGACCATAGACATTAAAAACAGTTAAAGGTACAGAATTAATTAGTAACTTAGTTAGTATCCATCTACCATCAGTATCATGTTCTTGTGACAGACCTTTGCATTTTAATCTCTTATGACATAAAATGGCAACACCATTTGTTTTATTGGTAGAAGGTGAGAATAAGACCGTACCCACCCAGCTACTCTTTAGTTTAAGGGATTCAGTCTCTGTAAGCTGAGTCTTTTGTAAGAGAGCAATGTCAGGGTTATATGAGGCTAGGTGGGAAAGAACTCTCTGCAGGTTAATAGGGCTAATAAAACCTTTTACATTTCAGGATATAGCTCTGAATTTAAAAACAGCATAAAGTCAATAGAAGCAAAAACTACAATAATACATATAGATAAGATAATGCCCAAAAAATAAAAGAGAGAAGAAGTGAGAAAAATAGGTAACATCAGAGAAAGGGCGCCAGAGTGAATTAAAGAAAAGAAAAAAAAGAAGACTGTACAAATAAAGGAGTATAAAATAGGCAGAAGCAGAGGAAAATTGAGCTTCACCAGTAAGTAAGAAGGAGAGAAAGGGAAGAGAGGAAGAAAGTACAAGAAGAGACAGTACATATCCAAAAAGGATGACTGAGAGTAATATACCTGAGGGGGACATAAAAGAGGACATTGGGGCAATGGCGACACTCAACAAGACGAACCACCCCAAGATTAGGAGTCCAGACCGCACCAGGACGGAAGACGTAGGAGGGGAACCATATAAGTTGAAGGGAAATACACCAACCAATCTATATGAATAAATATAAGAGGTGATTAACAACAGGGACATACATTAGGATGTACACAAGAGACCAACGAGCTATGTGAAGAAATAGGAGGATAAACATTAAAAGAAGAAATAAACACTGAGAGAAGCTATACTAAAACTATTTGAGATTCATCAAAGGGCACACCTGAATGTAGAACATTATCATAAATCCTGTAAGGAAAAATGAATTTAAACAATAAGCCACAAGAAAAAGTGGAGGTATCCATGCCACTGTTAGACTGAATGTGGATAAAAAAATTTAGATCAGCAGGGTCTTAAAAAGTCCATGTCCGATTTTGATGAGTAACTTTAAAGATACATGGATGAAAAAACCTTAACGAGCACCAAGAGTTCGCAGAGGAGCACGAAGGTTCATTGGAAACATCTTGAGAGAGGAAAACTCTCTGACCCAGCCAGGATACTTGAAGCTTAGATCTAGCTGCAGAAAGGACTGAAAGAAGATCCGTGAATTTCAAAAAGAGAATTTTGACACCTCGTGGTTTAGTTGAAGCAGATGAACATGGACCGAGCCTATTGACCCTTTGGATACTGAGAGAAGTGGTAGGTGACATGTCAAGAAGTTTCGGAAGGAAGGAAGGAAAAAAAGTCACAGGGTCATCACCTTCCAGGGACTCTGGAAGACCGTAAATACATAGGTTATTCCTTCTATTTCTGTTTTCCAAGTCCTCAGTATACTGTTGGAGAGCGAGAACCAACTTTTCCAGAGAGGAGATGCGCTGAGAATTAACTTGTAACTCTGAAACCTGCTGTTCCACATACGTCACTCCATTTTCCATAGTTGACCATTTCTCCTCTAGAAACTGCATTTTGTTGTTCGTTTCCTCTACAAACGGGCGCAAGGCGCGAAACTCTTCTAGAGATGGGAGATGACGATTTGCCTGGAGACGGAGGATCGTGTTTCAGGTGCTTAGTTGATGTAGTAGGAGGAGAGGATTTGCTCGAAATGGGCTGCGTTGAGGAAGAGCGATTAGGGGCAACTCCGGCCATTTGGCTTGTGGTGGGAGAAGAACCTGTTACTGAGGAAAGTGAGGAGGTTGCCACAGGAGCACTCTTGGAGGGCACAAAAACAAACTTTGGATTACGCAATTTGCCCATGGAAACGAATTGCTTCTGATTGGTGAAGTAAGCAAGGAGCTGTTATGTCAAAGGAGGCCAATGGCGCAAACATTGTCCATTCACATATAGGGAATATCCACAGTAGAGCAAGCAAATGAATGAAAACTGCATTTGAGTACAGCACTGCAGACAGTCAAGGCACTCATTACAAAATTAAGGTAAGTATACAGCAACAGCGGCAATAATATTCCTGAAATTATAGAATTATGGGATGGGCAGAGATATTCCTGGCTTACCTGCCAGCCTACAAGTGTAAAGAGCCTGTCCACATAGAAGATTCTAGAAAATTTAAAATAGCTCTGTATCTAACGTGGCAACCATTTAAATTAAACAAAGTCTTCAGAGAGCTCTGCATTTTTGAAAAATTCTGCTTCTGCGTATGTATAATGCAGGAATGACAGCGCTGTTTTAACAAATTCACTGTATCAAGTATAAATTCTCTGCAGGAGATTCCTATCTGATTGCAGACCATGTGACATATCCACAGAAGTAGCGTTCCTGGATGAACATGGACAAAGCAGCTGGGATTTGGCCGTCGTCAGTTCATGAGGGAAATGTGAGTCGTGGTCATATTAGAAATTTTCTTCACACTAATGCGCCACAGACAGGGATATTAGACATTAGTGACATTAGTGAGGGCTTCACTCTGCTGATTACGAGGAAGTATTACAGGATGTTCCCATCACAATATCGAAAAATATGACAATATTGTATCATAGAGTAGGCGAAAATCCCTTTAAATATGTGGCAGTTGGTGAAAATCCAGGAAATAATCTAAACGGCAGCTAAGGAGCCAGCGTGCCAAATACATTCATGTGGAGGCGCTGAGCTCCAAGAGTAGAACGCGTGCTTCCAAAATGGCTAGCGTTATGAGGAGATAAGTGGAGCGGCGCTGAAAAAGTCAATAAGCGCAATGCGCCGAGATTCAGAAGGTGCTCACCGGAGGCAGGCTTTATTCCGTTGCATAATCGTTGTAATCCTGTGCAGCATAGTTCAGGAAAAACGCGACGAAGACTCCGCCAAAAGGTTGGTGCGGCGGAGAGAACTCCCTAGGCACCCATCTTGCTTGGCGCCGTAGCCACGCCCTCCGCAAGCAAGCGTATTAAAAGCAATTAAGTCATGATAATAATAAAAGACAATACAGGATAGTTTAGAGCAAAAACATTTCCAGATGCAGATTAGCAAGTGAGTTTGGTTTGCTCTCCAATCTTATAGGAACCGGAGTTACCGATATTATGGGCTGAGGATAGATTTATTGAACAATCGGCTCTTCCTCATTAAGGGACAGGGCAGTGGCCAGTATTTGAGCTGTGTTTTCCAGCGACATGCTCTTTAGCAGTGAACTGGCCTGATATATACATTTTCCAAACTTGGTCATGTCCACCACAGTTTCCGAAGTGTGTAGGAGGTGTGAGCCTCTGTGGCCGATTGAGTGCCCTGGTATAAGAAGATTGGGCTCAGGAGAGTACGACGTACGTGCTGGAGAGCAAAATAATATGAGCCAGTGATTCCCTTCTATAATCGCAGTCAGCGTGTGATGTTTTCAAATATTTTCCAGGCCGAGTTCAGTTCTCTAATAGGGAGCGGCCCCAGCCATGACCATAATATTTGATTTAAAGAGCGATTTCTCATGGTCTGGGAAAGATGAGGCATGTATTACTGATTTATTTGAGATGTTGTTAGGGAATCCTGTAAGTCCCTTGCCTGAAGATCTTCCATGTCGCACGTGAGCGGAGGTACAGTTTTTTTATTGCCATTTTGATGGCTGTGTAAATAATGGCATTTGGATCCCAGTTCTCGACGGCCAGCTGCAGGGTTTCCCTCACCTCTGTGAGATTAATAGAGCAGAGGTTATTTTCGTTTGTGAGGATTGTTTTTATAAACTGCCTTCATAGTATTTGTGGGTGCGGCCATGGTCTTGTAAAAGTATTTCGCCAGAGTGGCCATGCATGCGAGTTTTTGATTAACAAGGCCACATTCAAGTCAATGTGTTCCTTGAGTAAGAAACTGTTTCTTTCTTGTACATTGGAGTTTTTCAAGTTTGGCAGCCAGCATACCAGGGAACGCCTGCTGAGCGTAATGGCAGAGTGAAATGGTTTTGCCCGAATCACACTCCTTCACTGCTTATAGCCATAGTCATTGGACTGTCGAGGGTGTTGCTTAGTTTACAAAGTGCATATGTAACTATCCTTCCTTTGGTCTTTTTTGTAGGTGTAGTGTCGGTTTCCCAGTTTCGCTCAGCTATGCTCCCAGGTAGTTGTATTATTGTACGCATTCGAGCCTCTGTGACCCCAGCCACCATTTCATGGTTCTGATTTTTTGTCTAATACCCAAAGATCACAATTCTGGTTTTGCCTGCGTTAGCTTTTTGTTCGTTTTTTTTTTGTTTGGTCTCTTTTTTAGAGTTTTATATAGCTCGAACTCGACCACAAGGTATCAGAGCACTTTGCATGAGCACCAGTTACCGTACAGGCAGACACATTCATTTTTGTTAGGCATGTTGATATTAAGTGATTTGCCTAGAATCACAGGATGTTGAGCGACCCTGCCGACGCTCGAACCCGGTTCCCCAGCTTCGAGGTCGACTGCTCTAGCCATTAGGCCAGATCCTCTTTCTTTATGTTATATGTATTCAGGGCGTTAAGGGCCTTTTGGAGGTTGACTTTTGTATGATCTAAAAGGCAAGGTTGTCTGCATGTTGCATGAGGTGAATTTTTCACGGTATGACTAAGTTCGCACCAGATAGAGCCGGGCCCAGGTCAGCCATGTACAAGTTGAATAAAATTGGGGCCAGCACAAAACCCAATGTTAATCCTCAGTTAGTAGTGATTTTTGCTGTTGCTGTGTCCCCCTTGAGCTTGACTCTTACTCAAGTCCGGGTGTAAACTGACATAATGGCACACAGTAATGTAGCGGTACAAATGGGGGGGGTGATGGACGGAGCATCTGAATCAATCAAACACTCACACCCAGTCAAAAGATCTGGGTTTAATCCATCACCGTTCTTTAGCCCACTCTGCCACCCCATTTCAGACATGGCTATATGTCAATCAGTCTGACCCTGTGCCTCATAGGCTTTGAAGTGTGCGATCCATTTTCCTGACGAGACCGGCAGCTCTGGGAACAACCCGGACCGGCCCTTGTTGATGTCTGATTTTTGATACCGGGCAGATCAGCCTTCCATCTCTCAAACTTCCCCTACGGATATGGTTGACCATTTGTTCCTTCGCAGGAGTTTGTACTGCTCCTCACTGTCAGGATCACCCTTTTTGGAAAAGAAACACACCGAGGCGGAGGCTCTGATTTACGTCTATCTTTATTGCCTGTCAGCCTCAGACTGACTTACAGACTAGTCTTGTTTCCTGTTGCCTCACTTCCTTTTCCTTTTTCCTGCTCGCCTGTCCTGTCTCAAAGGTCAGGCGAGACGACGTGACATCTCCCCTGTTTCACAAAGTCTTGCTTCTACTACATCTCCTCTACTAATCGTCGAGGTTTCCTGATGAGATGCTGGGGGCGTCTCTCTTGCTTTGGCGGTGAACTCTGACGTCTTGTGACTTCCACGGTCCTGGCCGGGCTGCGGAGACTTTGGTCGCTGCTGTCACTGTGGTTGTGAGATTCACTTGAGGTTTGACTCGACGAGGTCCCTCGTCGGGGATTCTGGTTACATTTCTTGAAGTGCGAGATGTTTCTCGTTATCTGTTTGTGATCTGATTTGGCTGTAATCATAGTCCCTTTCCTTTTGACGACTTGGAAGGGGATGTCGAGATACCGGCTGTCTGCCTTGGCACGCAGATCACTCCGGACAATCACCCAGTCTCTTTCTTGGATGTTAGTGTCTTTGGCATGTCTTCGTTGGTCAGCGTAGGTCTTCATTCGGTGTTTGTTCCTGTGATCTATCTCGACTAGTGTGTTGTGGTCGACAGTGACATGCCGCTGTTGGGGTGCGGGATCCACCATGGGAAGTCGAGTTCGAGGTGTCCTTCCTAGCATCACGGTAGCTGGGCATTGGTTGGTGGTGCTGTGTGGTGTGTTCCGATATGCTCTTAGCACTTCATTTAGTGTCTGTTGGACATCTCTATGGGTTAGTTCGGTCTGTTGAATCGCCCTTTTGAGCGTCCCCATGAATCGCTCCACCATGCCATTGGCTTGTGGCCATAGTGGGGTGATTTTCTTGTGTTTGAAATTAAGATGTGTTGCGAAGTTTGCAAACTCATGTCCATTAAAAGGTGGTCCGTTGTCTGTTTTTACTCGGAGTGGAATGCCCCATGCAGCAAAGGTTTCATCCAACACTGGGATTACTGTCGTTGCTCGAGTTGATGGTATTAACTGTGCAAAGGGGAATCGGGAGTATTCATCCATGATGACAATAATGTATTGTCCTGATTGCAGTGGTCCGAAGAAGTCAACTGCTACTTGCTGCCATACCCCTTCCGGGAGGTCTGACATTTGTAGTGGTGCTGGGGGCTCTTCCCGACTGACCACCTGGCAAGTCATACAGTCTTTCAGGGTTGTTTATACCATGTGGTCAAGTGTGGGGAACCACACGCGTTCTCTTAAGGCTTTCTTGGTCGCGTTGATGCCTCGGTGTCCCTCGTGTGCCAGATTGACGACCCCTTGGCGCAGGTTGAGTGGAATCACAATCCTTCCCCCCCGCAAAAGAAGGCCGTTGTCACTGATGGAAAGTTCGTCACGCACTCGTTGGAATGCAGCCAAATCCTGCCGCATGAGGTCGGAGTCTTGTGGTGAGTGTTTCACATCCCTCCAGGAGTTCGTGCGGATGCGAGCCATGACAGCTTGGATGAGTGGGTCAGTCGTGGATGCTTCTTGAATTGCGGCAATAGGGACTGTGGGTGGACAGGCCGCGTCAATGACAAAATGAAGGTATTCATCAGCTACAGACAGGGCGTTCCGGGCTCCAGCCATGGGGTGGCGTGACATGAAATCGGCCGGGTTTTCAGCTTTGCCAGGTTTGTGTATGATCGTGAAAATGTAGTCTTGCAAGCGTAGGCCCCACCGTTCGATGCGTGGTGGCATCTTGGCTTTGGGATTGCCGAAGATGGTGATGAGGGCCTGGTGGTCCGTGATGATCGTGAAGTGCTTGCCGTATACGAACAGGTGGAAATGTTCACAAGCCCACACCACAGCGAGGCTTTCTTTCTCCGGTTGGGAGTAGGCTTTTTCAGTGTCCGTGAGGCTGCGGCTTGCATATGCAATGATGTGGCGCTGGTCTGAATCATCGCGGTATTGGGCTAAGATGGCGCCCAGGCCCACTGGGCTGGCATCGACTGTGATCTCTGTCTTTTTCTTGGTGTCAAAGTATGCCAGGTTAGTGGCGGACCCCACAGCTTGTTTGATGGTGGTGAAGGCTTGTTGGCACGGGTCAGTCCAGTCGAAAGGTTGGCCCTGGCGAGTAAGTTCACGTAGGGGATAGCTGATCGTGGCGTAGTCGCGAATATATCGCGCACAGTAGCTCGCCATGCCTAGGAAGGAGCGAAGGTCGCTTACGTCTCGAGGTTTCGGAGTGTCTGCAAGTGCCACTACCTTCTCTGGATCAGGTCGCATCCCCTCCTTGGAAAAGATATGTCCGTAAAATTTCAGAGTGTCTCTGTGGAATTCACATTTGCTGGCGTTGAGAGTCAGGTTCGCGGTCAGCAGTGCGTGGCAGACTCTGTCCAGCGCCGTGTCGTGTTCGGTTTGGTCTTTGCCAAACACCAGTAGGTCGTCACTGTAATTAAAGGCATTGGGGATGCCTTGAATGACTCGTCTGATGGCCTCTTGGAAGATCTCGGCGGCCGAGGAGATGCCGAAATTCAGCCGTTTGTAGCGGAACAGGCCTTGGTGCGTAGTGAACGTGGTGATGTATCTCGATTTTTCATGGAGCTCCAGTTGGTGGTAGCCTTTATTAAGGTCAAGTTTTGAGAAGACGGTGGCGCCATTTAGCTTCGTAATCATGTCACTGATGTGCGGCCCAGGATGGCGCTCCCGCTCGATGGCGGTGTTGGGTGCGCGCATGTCGACACACAGGCGGACTTTGTTATCTTGTCCTTTCTTGGGGACTACCACGACTGGGGACACCCATGGCGTGGGTCCTGACGTGCGTTCGATAATGTCAGTCTGGAGTAGATCCTGTAACTCATCATCCACGGCTTGTTGAAGGTGGAACGGTACCTTTCTATGATGTTGAGCGATAGGCGTCACCTTCTCGTTGATATGGAGTTTTACTTTGAAGTGGTTTAATTTTCCAAGGCCCTTGAAGAGGTTTGGGAATTTTGCTGTGATGTCTGGAGCATCTTCTGTCATGTAGAGGAGCTCTACTAATTTGAGTCTTTCTGCCGTTGGTAGGCTGAGGAGGCAGTCCGCTACATCTGGACCCTCCACCACATGGATATATGCGTCGACTGTCCGGTCCTTGAAGGTGAGGGTGGTGTGGAATCGACCTAGGCATGGTAGGGGCTTGCGTGACATCCAGGTGAAGATGCGGACGGCGGCAGGAGATAGTTTGGGCCTTTGTTTCATGTTATAGTATTCCAGAGCGCAAATGTAATTTAGTGATGCTCCTGAATCCAGGACAAATTTTGCCGGATGTTCGCCTATTAGGATGTCCAGCTTCGGGTATCGCTTTAGACGGTCCGGGTCAGATACCATGCAAATGTATTCATCGCTGTCTTGAGATGGTGGGGTGCGCAATGATGAAGACCCGCTGGATGTGTCTCTGCGTGATCGATATGAGTCGGATGCGTGATGTCTGGTCCGATGAATGCTCTCGGAGCGGCTTCTTGACTGGCCAGAGTAGGCGGACTGGGCGCTGGAGTTTGATGAGCTGGAAGATCGGCTATCCCTCCCTTTGATAACTCTTGCATGGTGGCGGGTGTTACGATGGCGAGTGTCACGGCCTCTGGTCGATGATGTGTGGGGTGACCGCTTGGCTTGGCATGCCACTTCAAAATGATTGTCTCTCCCGCAGCGGTGACACCGCTGGCCAATTGCTGGGCACTGTCCTGAGTGTGGGTAGTCCTGACCACATCGGTAGCAGGTGGGCGCAGACTTGGCAGATGTGGAGTGACGCGAGCTTCCTTTGGACGGCACCTTTCGGGAAGAATGAGATTTGTGGGAGCTCGACGTCGGTCTGGATGATTTGGATGTTCTGTGTGACTGAACGCGTAGTGCGTGGTGCTCTTTCTGGTCGGATTTATGTGTGCCCATTCGCTTGGCATAATCTTCTGCTTGATCGTTTATCCGGGTCAGCTCCTCGATTTCCTCCAGCGAATGTGGTTTCTTGAGCAGTCGTCGACGGAGAGTTTCGGAATGACACCCACTGATGATGCGGAGTCTCAGGGCATCTTCAGTTTTGAAGTTGTCGAAGTCGCAATATTGTGCTAACCTCCTGATGCGCATGATGAAGTCGCTCATGCATTCGTCTTTGTCTTGCGTGGCTAGATGGAAGGTGTGTCGTTCATAGTCCACATTGCGTTTGTGAAGGAATCGTCTGTCAAGAGCAAGTTTTACTTCATCATAGGTGGCGGTCGCTATATTGGGTAGTTCTTTGATGATCTGTGCAATGTCTGGACCAATGAGGTTTCTTAGTGCTACTATTCTTTGTTTGGAGTCTTCCACTCGGGACCCTATCATGTAGTCCTCGAAGTCCTCACTCCACCGTTTCCACGTGGGGCCCATACTGTTGCCTGGTGTTAGGGGTAGAGGCAGCGGTTGGCGCATGAATGAGGCTCCAATGGGGTTGTTGGCCATGGTGGGTGCGTTGCTTGGAGTGGACGATCCTCCTGGGTTTGCTTGCGGGGCCGCTGTGGCTGTGGTTGCTTGTAGAGTTGGGCTCGTGTTACCAGATGAGCTATCAGGATGTAGGTCGGACATTTGTACTGTCCCCTCAGAGGAATGAGTGAGTTTGCCTGGCTGTGCAGTGATTGCAATCTCCTTAGAGAGTTTCCAGGGTCTTCTGTGGCTCTGTGCGCACTTTGTATTTTAATTTGCACGTGTGATTTATTGCACGTCGATTGTAAGCTTTGAAAACGTCCAGGCCTTCGTTTATGCGTGTTTTTTGTACATTCGCGCTCTTTTCCGACTAGGCTGTGTTGTTTTAATGTATGGCGCCTGACCTCAAGATGGCCGCCATCATTCGGACGTGTGCTGTGTAAAGCGCCGGCGCCTGACTTCAAAATGGCCGCCGCGCGGGACGTCTCGCGTCTTACTTGGTGCCGAGGGTCTTGCCTTCCTTCAAGTCTGGCGTCACTGGGGGCTGCTGGGTGTGACTCACCCTCCGTCTCCAACTGCGGATGTAGGCAGCTTCTTCCTCGCGTCAGGATCCCCAGGCTGGTCGAGTCGGGACTGCGCTCGAGTCAGGACCACGTGGGGCAGCGCTCTGGCATATGCGCTCCCCTTCCCTCGTTGTTGGCAGGCGGTTCTCGCTTCCGCAGACAGGAACGGCTCAGGCCACTCGGTAAGTGTATGGATCTGCCCCTCTGGCGTTAGATCGATGTTGGCAGCGCCGGCGTCGGTTTGAATTTTCACGCTCTTCGCGCTGCCGGCAAAGCAGGCTGCTGGGCTCGGTGGTCGGCCGCTCTATTCGGCTGGGTGATGGTAGGGTTGGTGGGTGTCAAGGGAATCCCACCCTCGTCGCCATTGTCAGGATCACCCTTTTTGGAAAAGAAACACACCGAGGCGGAGGCTCTGATTTACGTCTATCTTTATTGCCTGTCAGCCTCAGACTGACTTACAGACTAGTCTTGTTTCCTGTTGCCTCACTTCCTTTTCCTTTTTCCTGCTCGCCTGTCCTGTCTCAAAGGTCAGGCGAGACGACGTGACACTCACCATTTGTAATTCCCAATGTAAGCAGGGGGTCACGGGTTCTAACTGATACATCCAGGCAAGCCAGCAAAGCAGCATGGTCACTCTCAGTTCGTTTAATCACTTCATAGTTTGCGATGCGTCCACTTAGGCCTTGACTCAGGAAGAAATAGTCAATTGTGATTAAATTATTAAAAGAGGGTGTGTTGTTGGCTCAAGGTTTATTCTTTTTACTACAGTGTTTGCTGACTCTAGATTATACGTCTGCAGGAAGGTGTTACATCTCTGAGTTGTTTTGCTGAGTGCTGTGGTACTTGAGCTGTCCCTTCCTAAATAGTGCATGTTCAGATCTCCCAGAAGAATCATTTCCGAGCCAGCATGCATAATTATTCGTTCTTCCAAGTGCCCAATCAGCTGTTCTAGTTTTTCCAAGGTGTTGGCTCTGTGGGTGGTAAAGTAGGCATTGACGATTAATATCGACTTGGTTCCTACTGAACTCATGAGGCCTTTTAAGATGCCTTAATGCTTTAAGCATTCCGAAGTGCTGTTTAATTCCAAGAAAGATAGACTTACTGAGTGTTTTCTATATATAGAGTCCTCTCCTGATTAGTCTTTATGGCCGGCTTATGAAATTCAGCATATTCAGATAGCAGTGTGGGTGAACCCCTTAGCTACTTGTGTCAGCCAACGGCCGTCGTAAGCACTAACTCCATAGTGCTGCGCACATCCATTGGCCGATGCGACCCCGCCCACTCCACTAAACAGCCGCACCACAGCGGAATTGCCACTGAGGTTAGGCGGTTAAAGGTGTTCAACAAAAAAGGTCAGTTCGTGGACTGGGGAATCCTAATACAGATGATGGAGAAAGAAAATAACCCACATGTCCTAAAACAAAAGTCCAAAAATAGCCCCAAGAAGGGCCTTTTAAAGGGGTCACAGAGGGCCGAAGCTCCCCCAGACTTTACTAACATTAACATACGGTGCCGGACAGATGGCCAGGATGGTGCCCGACTAGTAACCCTCACCCAGAGCAATGTCCCCTATCACACACCGGACTCCGATAATTGGGGCTGTATTGCTGCTAACCTTGCCCAAAAGAACCCAAGATATTCCTAGCACAACGCATATGAAGAACCGGGGTGAGGTAAGCTGGAATAAAACCATCAACAAAGTGTCCTGGAAAGTGTCAGGAATCACCAAGAGTCTAAGGATTGAGGCCACTCATGCATTTCTGAATAAAGCAGATATTGTCTTTCTCCAGGAGGCATGGGCATTAAAGACGTGCTGGCGTCATGCCATGTTATAATCGTAGACTCTGCCGCTGTGTGAGGAGCAATGACTTCGGATTGTACCCATGTTATATCTTCACTGTTGATAAACAATAATGATGGACAAGGCTGAAGATGTTTTAGCATATTGGCTCGATTGAGGATATCTAAGTTGTCCCTGGATGTATACTGCAGGTTGAATATAATTTTTAGGGGCAGCCCCCTCCTACTGTATTATGGCTGGCTGTTGAGTGTATTTCGCGACTGCGCCAGTTCGGGGTAGTTGGTGTGCCAACAGGCTGAATGGTTCACCGGCGTGTCCTCTCGGAGGACTGAGGTTCTTGGATCGTAAAATAATTTCGATTGTTGCTTGTTATGTGACCCTTGAATCTAGGTAATGCCGGTCCTCCTCTAACATCCCATTGATGGACCGTCAGAGAGACCCCACTGTTTTTTCCGACCATGGGCCCCTCTGTTTGCTGGGTTCTCTCCTTTATTTTCATTACTGATTACAGGCATCGTGGTTCCTGTGTATTCAGTGTGGTTTAGGCGGGGCTTCGCAGAGTGTGTGCTGGTCAAATGTGTGGCTGGTGATGTAGCAGGAGGGCTACTCCGAGTCAATCAAATGACCATGTCATAGGGTGTTCTCCCTGGCTGGGGGCTTCCCTGTCTTGGATGCCTTGAATGTTCATCATGCATGTATGCTACAGGGAGTGCGTCCTGCCTATGTGGGACTGACAATTCTCTTCAAAGCACTGGTTTGTTGTTACTGCTAGCCTGGCACTGGATGGCCTATGAGTATGTTAGCTTATTTGTAGTCATGGGGTCGCGATGACCTCCTTTGGCAAGCACGAGTGTCACAATCCTGTTTAAAATATTGGATATAGAGGTTTAGTTGGGCTGGTGGGTGATGGCGACTGGGCTTTTCTTGCTGTGACTTCATTGCAGGCTTTCAGGGAGTCCATTTTCAATTACTGTTTTTTCATTTATTTCTGGCTTTTCCTTAGTCGTTTCTTGTCTCTCCAGGTAAGCGATATTGTTGTAGAGGGAGTATCCCCCTCCTTAGCACTATCCAGGGCTACATTGTTTGTATTGGGCTGTTCTTTTAATTTGTTGGTGAGGCTGTGTAGAACATTTCGGGTCGGAGCCTCCTCCCCTGTCTCCTTTTTTCGTGGTTATTTGGGGTTTTTGTCCCCTGAGGTGTGTGGACCAAAATGCATATTATTTATGACTTTCAGTTTGGCGACGAGTGCGGCGAGTACTGATGGGAGCAATGACAATTCATCCACGCTGTCAGGACATAAACAGTCTTGTATTGACCTCTCTCTTTTATTGGCCTTGTTGAATTTATCTACCTTTGTGGCCATGTCCACCATGGTGAGTGCCATTACTTGTAAGGTTTTGTGGCTGCCATTTCAGGGCATTTATGGCCATCGTCAGGGAGTCAATAATGGACCTTAATAAGTTATCCTGTGTGTAGGAAAATTCAAATGGTGAGTAGAATGGGGACCTCTGTAGAGAATCCGATAACACTGGCTGAGATGGTATTTGTTGGCCTGGTGCATGGCCTGCGGAGCAATCTGGGTTTTGAGGGGCCCCTCTTCTTTTGGGGGCTTCTGGTTGAATCTTGTTCCCTGGAGAATTTACCACCTGTATTTTGTCGTATTAGCAGGAATTGCTGTGACGGAGGTTCCTGTCAAAGCTTGAAATGTCTGCTGGGCCAGTGGACATTTCAGAAGTAGGCAAGCGGCACTTCTATCAGTGCGAGGTAGTAATTTATTCCGTCGCACTGGAAGAGAACAGGCCAAATATTAAAGCATGCCCCAAGTAAGTACACTTTGTACCAAGAAAACTCAACACCTTACGAAAAAACACAAAATGAGAATTAAAAGGTACCAATAATGCTTTAACCTTGACTTGGCCAACATGAAAAGGTCTGGACACATTCTTTGTCAAGTGTGCCTGCCTTGATCAGAGCAAAATGATAAGAATAAGTGGGTAACCCAATATACTCTTGATGGCTTGGGCAATTCAAATAGTAGCAGGTATGTGAGCCTACAAGGGATTTACTAAATCATATATTCACATTAATTTCTGCATTCAATGTTGGCAAACTCTATCTAATAGCTTGCAATTCAGTTCCTTCGGATACAATTCTAATTATTTGCATATGGACAAATCTTCAAACAAATATTTAAAAACAGAGCTCCGACACTAACCATCTGAAGTGCATCCTACTCAACACCCGCTCAGTCCACAGACACGCCATTGAACTTTGGAACCTACTCGACACCACTTCGCCGGACGTCGCCTTCCTTACAGTAACCTGGATGAACGCCTCATCAGCTCCCGACATCGCCATAGCCAATCCGGACGGCTACAAGATCATCCGAAAAGACCGCACCATCCAAACAGGAGGAGGCATCGCCATCGTACATAAGAACTCCATCCGCATCACGACCAGCTCAGACGATAACCTCGCAGCCGCCGAAAATCTTCACTTCCAGATCCACACCGACCCCAAAACCACACTCAGAGGCACCCTCATCTACAGACCACCAGGACCCCGCACTCGATTCAGCGAAGACATCACTGACTTCATCAGCCCACACGCCCTCCCCTCTGAGGACTACATTCTACTGGGAGACCTCAACTTCCACCTGGAAAAGAAAAACGACAGCAACACCACCACCCTCCTGGACAACCTGGCCAATCTCGGACTCGAACAACTTGTTGATACCCCCACTCACTATGCCGGGCACACGCTTGACCCAATCCTCACCTCCAGCAAGCACATCTCCTTCAACAACACCACAGCTCTCCTCTGGACGGACCACAGCTGCGTTCACTTCAACTACAAAAAGACCACGACCCACAACCTCCCTCAACCAATCCCCCGCAGAAACTGGAACAAAATTACCACCGACCAGCTCTTTACTTCGCTTCACAAAAACCCTCCTGCCAAAACATCGGACCCAAACCAAGCTGCCACCAACCTCACACAATGGATCACACACAGCATTGACGAACTAGCACCCTTGAAAAACCACCTAATCAAGCAAGGTAACAAAAAAGCCCCCTGGTTCAACGATGACCTTAAGACATCCAAGAAGTTCTGTCGTACCCTCGAGAAAGCCTGGAGAAAAAACCCAACCACTGACAACCTGACCACCTTCAAGAACGCCACCCGCAAACACCACCCATTGATCCGATCCACCAAGAAATCAGCATTCAAGGATCGACTTGACAACAACGCCCACAACAGCAAGGAACTATTCAACATCGTCAAAGAATTTACCAACCCCACCACCGGCACCAACGACATCACCCCATCCCAAGACCTCTGCAACTCCCTACCCTCTTTCTTCCACAACAAAATCGCCGACATACATAACAGCTTTGAAAACCAGTCCGGAGACCAGTCCACCCCACCCACCCCCGAACCAAATCCTCCCTCTAACACCCTTTGCGCCTGGGACCCAATCACCACTGAAGACACCATCCACCTGATGTACTCCATCCACTCAGGATCGCCTACCGACCCATGCCCCCACCACATTTTCAACAAAGCAGACTCCATCATCGCACCCCATCTCAGAGACATCATCAACTGCTCCCTCAACTCCGCCACCTTCCTGGAAATCTGGAAACATGCCGAACTCAGCGCCCTTCTGAAGAAACCCACAGCAGACCCCACTGAGCTTAAGAACTACCGCCCCATCTCACTCCTCCCATTCCCTGCCAAAGTCATTGAGAAAGCCGTCAACAGTGGATCTGAACGCTGCCACGGGATAGGAAATTGACATTGCCGCCATTTGCGAGCAAGCCTGTACTCAACCCATGCCCACCTTACAAGGCCACGCCCCTAACCCCCGTACAAAGTATGTGCATTTCTCGTACGCGCAGCGGACGGGCGCAGCAGGCGCGCCGTCAGCGCGCCAAAGGCGCGCCTAAGGCAAGCCCGTCTGGGCCCGTCCGGGCCCGGACGGCCCATGGCCCGGTCACTATGCCCATTCCTCCAAGGCGCTGCCCTTCCTATACCCGAGACATGCTTCTGACTTTGAACCCGCATAAACACCCTTCCTGTAATTACATCTATATGGGAGATGACTCCTTCATCCGCTGCAGTCTCTGCAACCCGCCCTGCACGGAGACTGAACACCGTAGCCTTCAACTCGGCCTCCTCAACTGCAGATCGCTCGTCAAACACGCTCACGAGTTAAACCTCCTTATCCTAGATCATGCCATTGACATTCTGTTTCTCACAGAAACATGGCTTACTTCTAACAACGGCTCCGAGATTGTAAATGCCCTCCCTCCCGGTCACCAAATCTGCTCATTGAACAGACCGTGTGGCAGAGGAGGTGGTTTAGCTATAATCTACAAAGACCACCTTACCTGCAGAATTGCTGATGGCAACATTAAAGACTGCGAAAGCTGCCATTACACCATACAAATCTCGCCAGAAACGTCCCTGTCTGGGTTGCTTGTATACCGCCCCCCAGGCCCACTTGCCGAGTTCCCCAGCAGGCTCACTGACCATGTCACCCTTAAGGCCACGTCGTCCCCTAATTTCCTTCTGGTAGGAGACTTTAATCTCCACTTCCTGGACCCAATCGACACCCCCGCAGCCGATTTGCGGCTGGACCTCGCTTCCATTGGTCTTTGTCTAACGAATTCACAGGCCACCCACGACAAAGGTCAGCTACTGGATCCGATTTTTACAAACATTCAGGACCTTAAAACCCGCCCGCCCCTCCCCCTTCCCTGGACAGACCACTTCCTGATCCCCATCGAATGGCACCTCGATACCCCCCCCCCAACTGCCCAAAATCAGAACTCTCATCAGGCGATGGCACAAACTCATACCAGAAGAATGGGCATCCAAACTTAGGAAATCCATCCCCTCTCCCACTCAGAACCCTATAACGGCCGATATTGAATGTAATGCTTGGCTCACCCAATCATTGGACTGCCTCCTACCTCGATCTAGCACCCTCAAACGCGCCAAGAGAGTCAATCCTTCCCCTTGGTACACCCCCGAACTGAATGTTCTAGAGAAGGAATGCAAGAGAACTGAACGCGCATGGAGGAAAGACAAGTCAGCAGATAAGAAAGACAGGTTCCGGTCCTCCTTAAGAACTTACAAACTTGCTCTGCATAAACCAAGAGTTCATTTTATGAGGAAAAAATTAAAAACTCATCCTGCTCCGCCCAGGAAACCTTTGCTATCCTAAAAGAACTTCTTCACGTCCCAGATCCCCCAGTAAAACCCATGGACCCTAAATCCGCGGAAAACAAATGTATCAAGCTTGCAACATTCTTCGATGAGAAAATCCAAAAAATTCTTGCCTCCCTACCATCCATCGACATCGGTGGCATAGGCAAAGACTGCCTCAGCCCTTCCCCCTGTTACAGTCTGCCCGCTGACTCCTCGGCACCCTCTCTCGATACCTTCGGTCCAGTCACCATAGAAGAGGTAGCCACGACGTTTGCCACAATCAAAAGTGGCTCTCCCTGCGACCCGGCCCCCTTACGCTTCCTCAAAAAAGTGGCCCCCACTATTATCCCTCCGCTCACGGCCCTTGTCAATGCCTCTCTACTGCAGGGAGAAGTCCCTCCGAGCTGGAAAGCAGCTGTTGTCAAAGGTCTCCTGAAAAAACCTTCATTGGACCCTCAGGATTTAGCCAACTATAGGCCAATCTCCCTCCTCCCAGGAAACAGCAAAGTCGCGGAGAAACTTGTGAATAAAAAGTTATCTCTATTCCTAGAAACTAACAACCTGCTCAGGAACTCCCAGACAGGCTTCCGCCCAAGCCAGGGCACCGACACCGCCCTCCTGGCGGCAGTGGAGAAGGCCAGAAGCATTTTAGACACAGGAGGATCAGTGGCAGTGATTCTCCTGGACCTCAGTGCGGCCTTCGACACTGTCAATCACCAGGTCTTAATCCAGCGTCTGAGAGACACTGGAGTGAAGGGCACGGCCCTGAAGTGGCTTGCCTCTTTCCTCAACGGCCGTTCCTTCCAAGTCTGGGAGAATGACAGCCACTCCCCTGCGATCCCCCTCCGTTGTGGAGTACCGCAGGGTTCATCACTAAGCCCAACGTTATTTAACGTTTATATGTCCCCGTTGGAGGAGCTGGTCACCCCGTTCGGAGTGACGATTATCAATTACGCTGACAACACCCAGCTGGTGGTGACCCTCTCACACCCTAACCAAGAACCCTCCAATCTTCACAGCTGTCTTACCGAAATCCATGGATGGATGAACACCTCAGCACTGAAACTCAATGGGTCCAAGACCGAAATCTTGTTGCTTGGACAAAAAGGACCCTCCCTGCCACCAAACATCATGCCCGCCTACCTAGGTGATCCCCCTTCTCCCAAAGACGAGGTTAAGAGCCTGGGTGTATGGCTCGAGAAAGATCTGACCTTCAGAGTCCAGGCAAAAAAAACGGCGGGAATATGCTTTGGACTTCTCAGGGCATGCAGGAAGGTGCTCCCCCTGCTACCTCCCAGAAACTGCTGATCCAGGGCCTTATTTTGTCCAGGCTGGATTACAGCAATGCAATCTACTTGGGAGCCCCGGAAGCCACATTCAACACCTTACAGAGAATCTAGAGCGTTGCTGCCCGGCTTCTTACTAACACCCCAGCAAGATCATCAGCAAAACCAGCCTTGAAGCAACTTCACTGGCTTCCAGTCAGAGAGAGGTGGTTTTCAAGGCCCTCTGCCTGGCACATAAACTCCTTCATAACAAAGGTCCACCAATTCTCAAAAATGTCATCATTCCTTACACAGCTACCAGATCACTCCGGTCAAACCAAGAGAACTTCATCACAGTCCATAGAGTGAAAAAAGCCAGGTCTGGTGGCTGCTGCTTCTCGGTAAACACAGCAAAGCACTGGAACAGTCCCCCCCGGAAACTAAGAGCTGAACCAAACCTTCTTCATTTTAGAAAAGCTTTAAAAATTCTCCTTTTCCCCTGATCCCTCTTCTCTTCCGCTGCTGCTCCCTCTCGATTCTCTAGGTTCTAGCGCTGGGATGCTTACGGGTTACTACGGCTCTACAAAAACCTTAAATAAATAAATAAATAAACAGTCAGCTCGCCACCTTCCTCGAATCCAACAAATCCCTCGACCCTTCAAAGTCCGGCTTCCGAGCCAAACACAGCACCGAGACCGCCCTCATCGCAGCAACAGACGACATTCGAACACTACTGGACAACGGAGAAACAGTCGCCCTCATCCTACTTGACCTCTCCGCAGCCTTCGACACCGTCTGTCATAGCACCCTCATACAACGCCTCAACAACGTCGGAATACAAGGAAAAGCATTGGACTGGATCATCTCGTTCCTCACCGGAAGAACCCAGAGAGTCCGCCTCCCCCTTTCAGATCGGAGCCCACCGAAGTCATCTGCGGCGTACCACAAGGATCATCACTCAGTCCCACTCTCTTCAACGTATACATGAGTCCCCTCGCATCTATCGCGTGCCAACACAACCTCAACATCATCTCCTACGCAGAGGACACCCAGCTGATCCTCTCCCTCACCAAAGACCCAAATTCCGCCAAAACCAACCTACACGACGGGATGAAAGAAGTGGCCGAGTGGATGAAGAACAGCCGTTTAAAACTGAACTCGGACAAAACGGAAGTCCTCATTTTAGGATCATCCCCCTCTGCCTGGGACGACTCATGGTGGCCACCGGCCCTGGGAAACACACCCAAACCAACGGACCACGCACGCAACCTGGGCTTCATCCTGGACTCCTCCCTCTCGATGACCAGACAAGTCAACGCCGTTTCCTCATCATGCTTCAACATCCTACGCATGCTCAAAAAAATATTCAGTTGGATCCCCACCAAAACAAGAAAAACGGTCACCCACGCACTGGTCACAAGCCGACTGGATTACGGAAACACCCTTTACGCCGGAACCACAGCCAAACTACAGAAAAAACTCCAACGCATCCAAAACGCCTCAGCCAGACTCATACTTGACATCCCCCGCGAAGCTCACATCTCCGGTCACCTGAAAGACCTCCATTGGCTCCCCGTCAGCAAGAGGATAACGTTCCGACTCCTCACCCACGCACACAAAGCTCTCTACGACCTAGGACCCGAATGCCTTAACACGCACCTGTCCTTTTACACCCCCACCCGCCAACTTCGTTTGTCCAATCAGGCCCTAGCCGCTATTCCGCGCATCAACAGATCCACCATGGGGGGGGAAGATCCTTCTCCTACTTAGAGGCCAAAACCTGGAATTCTCTCCCCACCCACCTCCGCCTTACACAGAACCACCTCTCCTTCAGAAAGCAACTTAAAACTTGGATATTCGATAAGTAAAGTACCCCCCCCCCCCTCCCTCAAGCGCCTTGAGACCCTCTGGGTGAGTAGTGGGCTATACAAATTTCTGAACTTGCACTTGAACTTGAAGTTACAATCATTTGATGTTACAAATACTTCATTGTTACAGTTGTGAACAACTTTTAAAAATATTCATAAGGAAATGTGACCCGACTAAACAAATATCATTGTCTTCAATACAATGAAGCAAAAATAAGTGTGGTTGTCAACGTTTCGGTCTAAACTTGTCTATATCCGCTAGACCATCTTCAGGACATATAGTATACAGATGAATGACCCTTCAAAAGTGATTGGAATAATGTTTAGGCTTTGTACTATAGTCCACAATCAAAATGCATGCTGCTGAAAAGCCTCCCTCTTATCCCAGCAATAAATGCCTAGTGGTGTAGAGAATGCTGACCATTGATCTAGTCATTAATCAGCCCTCTGGTCCAAAATATGTGTAAATCTGTATTTCGACGGAGTTAAGTTCCACAGTCGTGGCGCTCGCTAAAAAGTCGGCATCTAGACTTTACGCCAACGACTTTAGATGTCGACTTTTGAGCGAGGGCCATGACTGTGGAACTGAACTCCGTTGAAATACAGATTTACATGTATTTTGTACCAGAGGGCTGATTAATGACTACATCACTGGTCACACTTCTCTACACAGATCCTGTGGCTTTGAGACAATCTCATATGCGGATGACACGCAGGTGATTGTCTCCATCGAGAAGGACCCAGAAAACACCAGAGTAAAATGTAAGACCTGTATGCTGCAAATCGCCACCTGGATGAGCGAGAACTTTCTGCAGTTAAATTCCAATAAAACAGAGATCCTTTTGTTCGTAAAGGCCACGGAGATCTGGTCTGTGGACTGGTGGCCACCGGAATTGGGGTAGGCACCTAACTCTACAGCTCAGGCACGGAACCTGGGCATACTGATAGACAACATGCTCTCGCTGGAGGAGCAGATGAAATCAGTATCGGGTGTTGAGGAAAATCTTCCCATGGATCCCTGTGAAGGACAGAAAGACCCTAGCACAGTCCTTACTAGTCAGTAGACTAGAGTATGGCAACGCGCTTTTGGTAAAAATTAGGGATGACCTTGCAGCAAGACTACAGGTAGTGCAAAATACAGTGGCCGGGTTAGTCCTTAATAAACCAAGGCGTACCCCCTCCCGCCCTCTTCTACAACAGCTACACTGGCTGCCTGTGAGGAAGAGTGCTGTGTTTAAACTATTGGTGATGGTGTTCAGAGCACGACAAGGGACCAGTCCGCTCTACCTAAGGAGGAAAATAACAGCCTCCACACCTGCTCGCGCACTAAGATCTGGCAACCAAAATCTGCTTCTCCCTTGTAAAATCAAGAAAACCAAATCAGGAGGACACGCATTTTCTCATCTTGCCCCTCTCCATTGTAATCGTTTGCTGGATGAGCTACGCGCCTGCCGTAGTTTGGAACAATTTAAGAAGCTCCTAAAAACCTGGCTCTTTTAAATGCCGTAATCCCTGTCTTAGTCACCAGCACTGTGTCGCCAAATCCCTGTTGGGATGATTCATTGCGCAATACAAGTCTTAATAATAATAATAATAATGTATGGATTAGCAAATCCCTTGATCAGAGCAAGGCAGAACAATTTTCAAGATCTACCTACCTGATATCTGAGGTCTTTGAAGCTTCACCAGTTTCCAGAAATCATAGAGTATACAAATAAACGAATACACTAATAAATGATAATTGTTAGCGTTGCCTTATCCATCATCTATCTGCACAAAAGGTGACATCAATGGAGTTCCCATCATCCATCTGCACATCACTCCTCTCCCTTCCCAGATCCTACTTAATGGTGGCTACAGTGCAGACGCGCCTCTGGTTCTCCAAAAGTAAGCCCATCTGTGCCTGTCCATGCCTGGACAGAGCCCTGTGCAGGGAACCCTGGGGGCCGATTTGCAGAACTAACTTACAACAAAATCCTAAACTTACTACTTTTGGTATTCACAGAAGGCATTTAGAAGTCTTAAATTAGGATTTTGTCTTAAGCTAGGATTTTGTGTCCATGGGGAATCCAAATATCTTGGCATTTGGTTAAAGTTGAGTTTTTAAGCCATCAGGTTTGATGCCATTGAGCCAAATTTGTAGTATTTCAGTTTTTTTGTTCTATGCAAATAACAGGAATACTGTCTTGGTTGGATTGAGCTTCAGTTACGTGTTGGACATCCAGCTCTGGATGATGTGCAGGCGGTGAATAACGTATTGGGTGTCTGAAGCGGAGGAGACTTTGAAGTAGAGTTGCTTATCATCGGCATATTGATGAATCTTGATGCTGTTATCTGTGAGTAGTTGTACAAATTCAGGGGTCTTGTCCTATGTTACCAGGCAGGACACAGAAATTTAAATAATACAAAGGCGCCTGGTCTTGAGTTTAGTGCTGTTTTTTAATTACCAGCAAACTTAGATATACAAATTAATTATACAGCTCTTGTGTTATTTCACTTTTTTTTAAAATCAATTTCATATTTACATTCTCTGGTTCCATGTACGAGGATCCAACACAACTTGACATAAAAAGTTATCTGTGACTAGAGCATCAGGCAGCCCCATGTAGAGGTTGAAGATGAAAGAAGACCGTATGGAACTCTGAGGGACTCAGGTGATAGGAATCTTTTGGGACCTGGAGGTGCCTATGTGAACAAACTGGTGTTGGGTGAAAAGGTAGGAGGAGAAACATTGAAGGATACTGCTGGTGAATCACTTTTGAGACACTGGGGCACATTTGAGGTTGGGATCCTTCTCAAAAGCATCCCACAAATCATGGACCATCATTGTGAAGCTCTTACGATCTTCTCTGGATCAAAAATAATCCTAACATTAGCTCCAGTGTCCACTTCAATGAATAAACGATAATAATAACTGTTTCATGGGAGACACACAAAAAAAAACAAATTGGGATGCGGCCCCAAGTAATTACCAGTGGCTGAGAGCATTCCATCCATTCCTTTTCTGTATTTTTCATTGTGATGCTACAAGTGCAATGGTTATGCTGAATACTCACTGCACCACTAGAGCTAAGCTGCAACCTGATTGAACAGACCCTACTAGGCTAAAACCTGTCTTGTGTTTCTTGTGTTCCGGTTAAAAGAGAACCTGGCTTAGCAGTTTGGGCTGGACTTTCCTTGCTAGAGCAGGACGAAGGCTAATTTGCATGTTGCTGGGTCTCATTGGATATGACAGTGGGCAACATTGGCTGAAATTAATTCAAGCATTCCATCCATAGCTTTCTTGTATTTTCTTTGAGTTGCAAATTGACATGGACTTGTCTGTGCCAGGGCCGTTGCGCCTCCTAATGTTGGTCTAATATTTTTCCTCTTCTATTGATGGGAGGGCTGAGTCTATTCAAGGAGATATATTCTTATGATCATAGTATCTCGTATTTTGAGTCAGCTCTTTTCCCTTCCACCCATGTGAGAAGTTAGCCTAGCATATGATGTCCATTAGTTCAAGTGGGCACCTTGCACCAGTCTAAATTGACCCTTATTGATGGTGGTTGTAAAGTCAACCTTATAGGCCAGCTATCCTAGTGGTAGCATGGACCAGCAGTCATAGACTAAGCCTCCAAAGAGCATGTGAAGCTGTTTGTTTTACCAATTATAATCCTTTGAATACCAAATGAAAAGACACCACACAAGGTATATATCAAATATACATGTATTTATTCTAAACACAACCCCTCTGGACTCTTTATGAGGTCAGAGGTAAAAGTACATCACAACGTACTCAATTAGCATACGATATGTTGCACAAATACAGTTTTGCCATAGTGGCCTCACAAACCATATACTAAAATAGTGGTATAAGAACCACATCTGAAACAGTGAGTAGGCCTAGGGCCTAGGGAATCGCTGGGGCTACACTAAACAACCAAAGGTTAGGAAGTAGCAGACCCACGGGCGACGCGTGCAGTGTCTAAACACAGCGGCAAGTTACCATTGACTTATAATGGGAAACGAAGAAGTTACAAAGTTACTGTTTAAGGGCACTTCCGGATGGACTACAACAAAACCCCTTTAGACTAGGACACTTCGAGAGTCAAGACCCACAGGAGCACCGGAGTACTTGTGTTACCTCACCCAGGGAAGCCGGGTGCTTAGGTGTCTTTTCGTATCGGGTTTTGTCAATGTTTTCTATGGAGATCTGCAAAGAAGTGCTGCAGGTGACCAGAGGAAAAGTGTCCGGGTGGAGCCAAGGGTGTATTGAAGATCTGAAGAACCTGAAAGCAGAGGGGACAGAGTCTGGGTCACTAGCCAGTGTCCATGAAGTAACCAGGCGATGTCGCGATGATCTCAGGTAGTGAGGTGAAGCTTGTCTCTGCAGACACGAGGTCCAGGAGATGTCGACGACAACCAGGAGCTGGATTCGAGCTGTCCCACGAAGGATCTAGTTGACTGTGGTATCGGTATCCGGATTGGACCCAACAAGCCTTGGCAAACGCAATCTATGCAGGAAGATAAGATTGGCTTCGAGTCAGACCTGCAAGGTCTGGGGCGCTTCTCCTTTGCAGGGAAGCTGGAGCAAGCCTGGAGCAACTAGGCCAACAGTTTAAATTCAAAGGAAGGTCTTCGGGGGGCTCACTAGCCAACGGACTAGGAACCGGGAAGACGCGTCGAGCTGAAATGCAAGAGCAGGCCCCACGCGGCACTCGTGGAGTGTGGAGGGCTGAGCTTTGGTGCAAATGGTGCTCGGGTCTGGGGCTTCTCGTACCACAAGGCACAACTGCGAGTTACCTCAGGAGTCGATACAGGATGTCCAGGGTGTCCGGTTCCACGTCTCTCGTGTCCGCCACGGGTCTCAGCTTTGCTGTGGATGTGGATCGGAGTCAGAGAAGTCTGGAAGTCCAGTTCCTGTGTCACTGAGTCTTCGGGTTCCGGCAGGAGCGTCGACAAAGCAGACCGGCAAGTTACTGGTGGTGCCTGTTTGCACAGGGTGGTCACTCCATGACCACAAGGTAGATGTCTTCCGTCTTCTAGTCAGAATAGAATGTCGAAGGTCCAAGAGTTCTGTTTCAAAGTTTCGTTCCAGGATAATCTAAAGTCCAAGTCCTGGGGACACAGCTCCTATACTTATACTAAGAAAAGGGGCTGGATTACCTTCTAGGTCCCTCCTATGGGTGGACCTGGGAAGGGGGTGGTTACACCCCTTTCCCTTTGTTCAGTTTCGCGCCAGAGCGGGGTTGGAGTGCCCCAGCAACTGGTTTGAATCGGGCTATGCATGGAGCACCTTGTGTGCCCCAGGCAGTGTCTGAAAAAGCATTGCTGAATGCAGTCCTCCCTGCCCCAATACACTAAAGCCTGTCTGGGGAGGTGCTGGCACCTCCTCTGACAGGAAACCTATTGTCCAAGCCTCCCCTGCCAGAGTTTCATCCAGCAGCAGGAGGTCAGACTCGTGTCTGTGGCAGCAGCATCCATTTTGTGATGCTGAGGCTCTGATTTACTTTAACCGGGATTAGCAGTAACTACATGTCTTCTCCCTCTAGAAGGGTGGAATTCTACCCCCGCCACCAGTACTGATAGGGGGGGGGGTAGTATTCCAAAGTGTTTGACACCTTACACGACATGTTTTGATAAAGCCGAACCAAAACTAGCATTAACCGCAAGGATTATAATGCATTTAAGAGTATATGGTATGGCTATATCATAAAACAGCTATAAGGAGATGGTTCCGAAAGCTGCAGAGGGGCTCAGCTCATGCTAGGGCACCCTCTCACATAAAACCAAGCACTCTGCCTCCAGGATTGTCAAGGCCTGCCATAGGAGTGACTTATAGGTGTCTATATATAAGGTAGACATAGGTATACTATATCTAAGTAAGGGGTGATTACACCACCTTACCCAGGCTGGGTGACCAGCCTGTGGTGTCAGTTTGGAGGCCCAGCCAGGGGTGGCATAATACATGCTTCAGCCCATGGTAGGCCTTGGATGCACCTATTCCCTGGGTACCTAAGGTACACTATACAGGGGCTCACAGAGGTGACCCTGTAACCAATCTGGTATGTACCTAAAGTACATGGTATCAATTTAGTGAGAGAACAGCTAGGCTGTGGTCCTGATTAGCAGTGCCACAGCCAGTCTAAAGTCGAAAAACCAGAAAATCACAGCAAAAAGTGGGGGTGACCATAGGAAGCAGACCCGACTCTCCTACAACCCACACTTTAGTTTACTTGAAACCTAGACCTTTAGTCAAGGTATCAGCAGGCCTAATCTGAGTGAATTGAACACCCTGGTAATAAACTTTATTTTAGACGATACCCATGTTATGATGTGCTGGGGTATGGGTAATGTATTTGGACTTTTTGTTTTTATTGTCAGTCCGTATAATGCTACCAGATTAGTGAATTTAATCATAAGTATTGAAACTAGAAAAAAGCAAGCAATGGCCACAACTATCCAGCTCTTACCTATCCTATCACAAGTCTTATGAAAATCATGGAAGATTGAATTCATTTCGGTTTAAGTATTATTTGGAAATGGCCTTACTCATGAATATCAATCAGGTTTTCTCTTGGGGCACAGCACTAAATCCTTTATGGTGGCAGTAGTAGGTGCCACCCAATATATTTGATACCATTGACAGTCGCCCATTAATGCTTTTAGAGTATAACCATTCTTTGATATGGTGGATCACGAAATTCTCCTCTGGACCCTCAAAGATATGCTCAGAATTAATAATTATGTACGACACTGGTTTTAGTCATATCTTTCTAATTGATATTGAAGTATGACTCCCTACACTTACCCATGTAACTTGAGGTGCCCTTAGGTCTAAAATCGGTACCCTATTGTTTAATATGTGTGCGGAATCTCTTGGGTTCTTCCACATCGACCTAGTGATTTGGGATCATTCCTAAGCAGTTGATACCCAGGTGATACCTTAAAGAGACTGCACTATCTGACTGCTTAATCCTGTCCATCTCTTTAACTGGCAGATCAATAGTGGCAGAAAAATAGATACCTAAAACGGAATGATGTAAAAACAGAATTTATTCTCCTCTCACCAAACCTTGATTGTTATAAATGAAAATTGAAAATAAAATGTAATCCAGATTGCAGTCTAAAATTATTGAATCTGTCTGATTCATAGAAGGCATATTAGATAAGAAATGTAGAGCCTGATTTAGAGTAAGTGGGGGCTGTACTCCGTTGCAGCTGTGACAGAGTACCTTTCTCCAAACCCTCGGTCTGTCTTCCTGATTTATACGCAGGCGAACATTCTGTATCTCGATGATAGAACCTACTCTGGCTCCTTCGAGGAGATAGTGTTCTGACAACCTGACGGAGTATGGTCTGTCTGAGTTTTGGTGATTAAACCACCCGCCCAATTTAATGCCAGCTTTCAGTGTTCGTCATCAGTGGGTAAAACCTGGCAGCAAAGGACAGTGAAAAGATTTAAATGCCCCCTCCCACTGCCTGGGAGACAAATCCCATGATGTGAGTGTCATTAGTTTTTGAAAAACCAAAAACATTAAAAAAGTTTGAACGCCCGTGAATTTGACGGTACCGTCCATCAGGCTTTCAACACATTAACAGGAACCGCTGTGACGGTGGTTCTCTCCATTGACTGGAGATGCCAGCAGGACAGTGGACATCTCTAAATGCCGAGGACAGGTACCCCATCAAGGCAACAGTGTATTTTAGTTTGTCGCCCTCATGAAGTACAAACCATATTCTGCACTCTAAATAAGACTCTTAGCCTTAAAGGCCAGATGTCTAGCTTTGGGGGTCATCTTACTTCCTCAAATTATGAGTGTGAGGAGTACTGGAGCATTCATGTTAGAGTTGGCTCTGTGAGCTGCGAGGTGATGTCAGGCTGAGGTGACTTGTGTTAGGAAACATTGAGAGCCTAATTTTGCATCCAGAATGGACTCCATGATTGTAGCAACGTAGGGTCAAGAAAATAGTGTCAGGGGGAATTGATAACAGGGATGGGATGACGTCAAGGGAAACTAAATGAATCCAGCGGTTGCAAAATTTATGCCTGGGTTACAACATGGCTGTGATGTGGTTTCAAGTCGCTGAATATACTTTTTCTTTTCAGGTGGAAGATGCAGTTGCTGCCGGTGGCTTGGCCATGGTGGCTGCTGGCGTCGCTGCCCTGGGAGTGGCAATATTCGTGGGGCATAGAAACAGACGACAGAACCAGTAGCAAATCCTTCTCTAAGCTGAACATCAGAAGAGAAAATGGCGTCTTCAGCAAGCAGCCAGTCAACACCCCGGAATAATTTCTTCCGCTGGCAGGACGTTGTTCCCACCTGGTCCACCCTTAAATAAATGTGCATAACCTCACACCTACTGTGTCTTTACAGTCTGGGGCCCCATATCGGTGGGAGATTCACTGGCAATCGGTTTATGTCCGGGCTCCCTCCCTATTCATCTGTTTGCCTCTTTCTACTGTGGCCAGGAGTTCAGTTTCCATTCACTTTCAGTTCTTATCCTCTTTCTCTCAGAGAGAAGCTGAATGTGGGCTAAAAATCACCATGTGGTGTGTCAGTTATCTAATATAATGATTACGTTATTGTATGGTACCACTATTTGTACTGCATACACCATCTACTGAAATGGCCCCTTCACTCTTGTGGACTGCCCTGGTTTGAACGATAGCAGTTGTTCTGAATTCTGGAGCTTGCATCTCCGTACACACCTGGGCTGCGTAATTAATTGTGCATGTGCTTTGATGGTTCCATACTGCTTCACGGTCAGCCAGAAGCTAAAGGTGCTACCCAGTTGGTGCGCGCAAATATGAATTTGTAAAACATGCCGTCAATAGTAAGCTGGTGAGGTTTAGAAAGCTTGTGTTAAGGGTGGCACGTTGCCGTTGGTCCTGTGGTGCTTGTGTGCATACAGCAGGGCATAGTGATGAGCATACTCTAATTTACAGAGTCCCGCATACCATGAGCACCTGTTTCTAATTCACACAAAAATAACCTCCAGGGAATGTGCAAACATGGCAGCTCTAGCATCTGATACCATCTAGTAGAATAGCCATGTTAGCTACCTCATCAATAATAAACAGGACAGGCTTGCTTCAAAATCTATAAATACATTTTGACGCATGAGCACGGGGCCCTGAAAAAGTATGAGTCTTGGCGAATAATAAACTAATTGCTCAACCCCCTCCCCCCATCCCCTCACACCTCTCCTTCTGATGGCCCTGCTTGGTGAGACAAGTCTGTTTTCGGGCAGGGAATGTGCAAGGTTGGTGGCAATGGAAGGGTAGGGCACTGTCAGTTTTCTATTAAACTGCCACATTGTCAGTGGGGGGATCTTTGGTGCTGTGATGGCTGCTTAGGAAGCAAGATGAATTACATGTTTTAGTAGCATCTGCAGTAGTCTGGTGCACAGAGCCTTCTGTACCGTGGAAGGGTAGGCTGGTTGAATTTAATGTTGTTGTTGTTGTTACAGAGCAACATCTTGCTATCTAATTTACCACTGATACTTGGCTAGTTGCACGAGAGTGTGGTGTGGACTTGTCTACGTGTAAATATGCAAGAGGGACCCCCTCAAGACCAAGAGTCAGGGTACTATAATCAATTCTAAAAAGTAACTACTCTTGGCGAGCAATTTTCCAACTTATGCATACACTATTGTCCAATCATTCCCAGGATACCACTTCACCAGTCTAGGAAGGGAACATCAAAGCAAATGCATGCATATATGTACGGAGTGAGTCAGTCCACGGATAGAATATTATTTTGGCCACGTTTGAGGTCCGTAGCCACAAGACAAATCAACATATGGACAACAATTAAAGAAAATTTCTAGATAATAAATCGTCAAATAGAAGGACCGACTGAACAGCGGAACCTGGTTGATTTTAATACGTCCACACCTAGTTAGGTGGGTTATGGAGTAACTTACGGCCACATGCATCATTGTTACATTTTGCGATTTCTTAATTGCCAAAATTAAGGAATCGCAATTAAGAAATCGCAAAATGCTATGCATTAAGAAATCGCAATATTTTTTGCAATTCCTTAATTTTCCTTAATTGCGATTCACAATTTGCGAATCGCAATTAAGGAATCCCTTCCCATTGATTCCTATGGGCCTAGAGGCCCATAGGAATGAATGGGAAGCCATTCTCATTTTGCGATTCGCAATTAAGGAATCGCAAAATGAGAATGCTATTTCAAGGGTGCAGGGGGGTCCATGGACCCCCCCTGCACCCCTGAAATTTAACTTTAAGAACATTTGTGTGTGTAAAATGAAACTTTTGTGCATTTTTGAAATTTTTAGCAAATTACCATGAAGTTCAACTTCATGGTAATTTACCCCTTCCTATTTGCGAATTTGCAAAACAAAATATTCACGCATTGCATTTAAGAAATCACAAATTGCGATTTCTTAAATGCAATCGCAATTTAAGAAATCGCAACATAATTGCAATTCCTTAAATTGCGAAAAAATAAAAAAACATGATGCATCCCAAAAAAGGAAATTGCATTCGCAAACGGCCGAATTTTGCGATTCGCACCGTTTGCGAATGCAATTTACCTTGATGCATGTGGGCATAGATCCCTACGGACTCAAACAATGGCCTTTTTTTATTAGGATCGTATTGCTGATCCTCCCTTTGTTTCTCCACATGAGAAGAGGTCAAAAGGAGTGATTGAATACTGATGGACTAATATTATCGTTTTTAATTAGGATACACAGCCGAGTCATCTGTAATACAATTATGAATAGCCTATACGAGCGACCTCACCTTGATGTTGAAGGTGAGCCTCCTGGGTTGTTCATAAGGGAGGGGTAGATAACTCATTGTCCTGAAGAAGGTGGTTTTATTCTGCTTTGGTACCAGCGAAACATGTTGGGTTGTATTCGAGGAACAGAGTATTGATTGTACCAAATCAAATGAGGGTCATACTGTTATTGATTCTATCCAAATAACCATTGTAAATGACAAATATGTATCTTTGATCATATCTCTCTTTGATGTTTTTCATTGTGTATAATTATTGGATGTCGGGTTTCATTATTTTTAATGTGATGTGATGTACATGCTTATAATTTTTTCATTTTAAAATTAAATTTGAAATATACATGCATTTGCTTTGATGTTCCCTTCCTGGACTGGTGAAGTGGTAATCTGTGAATGATTGGACAATAGTGTATGCATAAGTTGGAAAATTGCTCGCCAAGAGTAGTTACTTTTTAGAGTGGACTTGTCTACGACATTGTTGGTTAAGACATGATATTAATTAGTTAAAGTGTATTAAAGCTTAGCCTGTTGGTAAATCAAAACCATTCTCCTTCAAGTGACAGTGGAGGTTTTCTCCTCAAGGTTTTAACACAGCAAGGACCCTCGACTGAAGCAAATGACTAAATGTAGGCATTCATTTCAAATGGCACCAGTGTTGCAAGTGAACAAATGTGCTCTGAAAACTCATCAGCATTGAAAGGGTTGAGGGGTTGATGGGTTTGATGTAGATAGGTTTAATGGATAATGGTACCAGGCAGCTATTAGACTACAAGTGTGGCCTATACTTTAGGAACTCTTCATAGCATCTCTGCCAATACTTACACAGAGCTGATATATTTAACATAATAGCACCGCTTTTTGCCTTCACCCCTCTTGCTATCTGAACCTGTTTTTGTTGGCTTTTAGGACTCAGTGCACTTTACCACTGCGAACCAGTGCTAAATTGCTTGTGCTCTCCTTAAATCACAGTCAAATTGGCTTGCACCAATCTGGCACATTTAATTTACATTTATAAGTCCCTAGTAAAGCGGTACCACATCTATCCAGGGATGTAAATTAAATGCTACTCGTGGGCCTGCAGCGCTTATTATGCCACCCACTTAAGTAGCCCCTTTAAAAAATGTCTCAGACCTGCCATTCCAGCTTGTGTTCAGTTTTAAACTGCCTAATTGATCTGTCTTTGCCAGGCCTCAAACCCCATTTTAACACATAAACCCCTTAAAGTAGGCCCTAAATAGCCTATTGGGCAGGATGCATTGTCTTTAAAAAGCTGGACATGTACTAATCAGTTTTAAATGTCATGGTAGTGAATACATCTCACACATTTGTATTTCCCTGCGGTGAGGGCTACCACTATCATAGGATACCATAGGGTTGCCTTATTACATTTACTAAGTGATAACATTGTTGGGATCAAGTGGTAATATTGTGTTTGGTATCTGAGGAATTGTAATTTAAAATTCTCTTTAATTGTAAAGTCGGATTTTAAGTCACAATTCTGAAATGCCACTTTTAGAAAGCTGCAAAAATAACAGTTGATGGACAGAATGCAGAACACTGTCAGACATTCACCTCAGTACAGAGATCTTGGCCTTAATCCATTGTATTTTTGCTCACTATGCCATTCCCGATTGAACCCAGCCACATGCAAATCAGTTGTGACACTGTACCTCATGGAAACAGTCCAGCCCGAACTGCCAAGCCAGGTCCTCCCTGGACTGGAAACAAGCATCCTAGGACCGGTTTTGTGTTTCACCCCTCTTCAGCCAGGATAGCTTGATTCCAGTGGCATGGAGAGCACAGGACCCATGTCTGGGCATACCCGTCACTCTCGGGGTGACAAATGCAAAAATAACAGTTGATGGACAGAATGCAGAACAATGTCATACATTCACCCCAGTACAGCGATCTGGGCCTAAATCCATGGTTTTTTGCTCACCATGCCAGACCAGATTGAACCCAGCCATATGCAACCCAGATCTTTTGACTGGGGGAGAATGTTTGCAATATCAGCATTCCCTCCATCATTTGTTTGCTGTAACACTTTTCGCCCTAAGTGGGATGGGTATGCCCAGACGTGGGTTCCTTGCTCACTGGAGTCAAGGTAGCCTGGCTGAAGAAGGGTGACATACCCTGAAACCGGTCCCAGGATGCTTGTTTCTGGTCCAGGGAGGACCTGGCCTGGCAGTTCGGCCAGGACTTTTCCCATGAGGCATAGAGTCGACTGATTTGCATATGGCTGGGTCCAAACTGGGGTGAGGTAGTGGGCAAAAGAATGATGGATTTAACCCAGATCTTTTGACTTTGGGAGAACGTTTGCATTGTCAGCATTCCGTCCATCATTTGTTTGCTGTAACACTTTTAGAAAGCTGGCATTTTCTTGTCCTAATCATTTGGTGCCTGCAGCCTGTTTCTTGAGTCACATGACTAGGTGTATTTGGCAGTTGCCCTTTGTGTATTCCTCCCAGACAGTTACACAAAAGGGGGGCTGTCTGTTGGCAGAATGGGTCATCCTGACAGTATGGGAGAGGCAGAGCTGTGCACGGCCCTACTTACACTTCAAAGAAGCTGAGCCAGTCCAAACACAAAGTACTTCACACTAGCCTTTTGTGCCCCCAGATATCCTGGGACCACTCTAGAAGTTTCTTCCACTTCAAAGCTGGCACCAGGTATAAAATTAGGACCCTTGGACCAACTCTTCATTTCACTTCTGCATCTGTGAAGAACTCTCAGCGGACTGCCCTGCTGACTGTGGCCTGCAGAGGACTCCAAAGGCTAGTTGGTTGGCCTCCTGTTCAGTGCCACTGGGACAGAAAAGCCTTCAACGTTCTTGAACCCATACCTGGACTCAGCCTGAGTAAGTCTTTGCCATCCAAGTGGTGCCTCTCCAGTACTGGACCCTTGCAAGCTACCAGAGGGTTAAGCACAGGTTAACTTAATGACTTTTTGTGGTTTACCCTGACCAGATTTGCAGCTGTTGCTTAAGAAGGACTCACACTCCCCTTAACCAAATACCCAATTTCTCACAAACTGTTTCTCTTTAGTTGACACTATTGGTACGTCTCAACAGGTGGGACATACTTTTATTGGTACAGCAGTACACTCTTTAACAGATGGATATACATGTACATTGAAATTAAATGCACATTTCTTCAGGGCTAATATTCTTATTGATGATAATCAGGCCACTAGAATTATGCAATTGATGCGGCAGCTGCGATTTTCGCAGAAGTATAGATTTGCCGCATTTGCTACACAGTCCATCACCTGCAGCATAAACTGCTGATTTTAACAAAAATAAATCTTGCTTAAACGGTTCAAAGGTTGCTACAAATGCAGGAACACATGTTGTCGGGCAGTGGAAAGGCCTTTGCAAAGCTGGACTATTCACCTTTCTGTTGCTTATTGCTGTATTTGAGTGTTAAAGTGGTAGTAATGAGGTGCATCCAATTCCTATACAGTGTTTCCAAGTTTAAATATTTCTAAGTAATGAAGTAATACTATTACAAAATGTGCCGGATTATGCAGCAAAATTTGGCTTTTCTTGCTGCATAATTTACTCAACCCTGCCACATATTTTGGCCCTCTCCTTCCGCATAATTCTAATGGCCCTGATGATAATATAGAAGCTTCTGATCAGAATTATCTCCAGCCATCACATATTAAAAATGGCCTTTAATGATAGTTCCTTTTCCTTCTCTGGAACGCTTCCTGCACGTGAGGTTCCTTGACCAGGCACCTTTGGTACGTAGATTTAATGAGCCACCTCTTATCCTTCCACACTGCCCCTTGTACTGTGGATTACGCAATTCTCATAGGCCTACTGCATATTTTTATAATCATGGTAATAGGTTGTTGTCTAGACCGCAGTTCATGTCACAGTGCCGCTCTTCAAAGCACTGTACATAACAGGTGTTTTTTACTAACCACTGGTGCTCATTTTATTGAGTTTGAGAAGATTGATGGCTGATTTGGCCCCTTGAAATTTCTGTTTCATGGTCTGCATATCACAGCAGATGTCAGCAGTGAGCTTTAAACTCACAGAGCAATCTTCCTGACTAATTAACCGTACCACCACTTCTCGCAGAACACCTGTTATAAGTTTAAGTGGGAAGAGTGATGCATGGAACATTTTTAATAAGGCACGTTCCCATGAGAAACTCTTCTCTAAAATTATAGGACCGAATCTGCTGCGAGGGTTTAACTCAAGTGAAATTAGGCGATTGATCAAAACACATACAAAAATAAGTGCCTCATTTTTGGTTTGATGGAGACGGGGGAACGCCATAAACCAGTGGTCCATCTGCCCCACCAAAGCTGCAACTCCCTTACTATATTTATAGTCCGGAGGAAACCTCGGAGTTCCTATCGGATCAGCCTCTGCTTGCTCTTGCCGACTATAATCCCTGAACCGGTGGCACGTCTGTCACAAGACTACTGAGTCATATGGCTGTCACCTTGCAAAGTTAAGGGCGTAATAACAACCACTGATTTTTAAACATGTGGGAAAAAGGCAGGGATAATGTAAAATGGCCCCATCACACGGGGGAAAAAATCTGTGTGCATTGAGGCCGTTTGTTCAGAGAAAACAAACTCTGACATTGGGATTTTGTTTTCTCTGGAAATAAATAGTGTGCCGATTTGGCACGTTAAACATAGCGACTGCTTTGCAAACCTTCAGTGCCATCACAGCAGCTCTCTTTACAGCACAGAGATCCTCTCCAGGGAGGCAGGGATGGATCTAAAGGTGATGCAGGGATGGATCTAAAGGTGGGGCAGGGTCCTCCGCCAGGGTCGCGAGTTCATTACCCCAACACCATAGTAGGCTTGCTAAATAATGGCATACTGTTTTTTTTTAAATAGACTCAGTATTAACAAATTCAGAAATAAATATATAGCCAAAAGCAATCTCCTTGATCAAGGCTCCTAAATTAGCTCACAGATAGAGGCTACTAGGACTGATGAAGTATTCCTCATTGCAATGCACAATAGTTTCCATTTCATATCTGTGAGAGCTCACTATTTTCGAACACAGCACAACATATTTTAGGAAAATGGAGTCTTCACTCAATCTACCATCTGTCAGCCACAGACGAATCAGCCTGACCTGCTCCCCACTCCAATCTAAGTACATCTCTTAGACAGGCCTTCTCACCTCCTCTGGGAACTCACCTGTAGGGTAGGGTCTCTGAACCCCCATCACTGTGTCCCTTGTGCCAGTGGCATGATAAGCACTTTGGTGTGGGCTTGGCTAGTGGCCTCTCGCCCTTCTCAAACATTTCTGGGACTGGTGCACAAGGCAGGTGATCATGGGCAATCTACTTTAATCCTTTTTCACTTCAAGCCCTCACACCCGATGGAAAAATAGGATGGCTAGGCCATGCCTCCGTACAACTCATTTTGAAGAAGGAGTTATCAAAAAGCCCTGAAGTGGGTCCTCGCGCACCTCCCCATGGCAGTGAGAGGGAGGTTATTGATTCTACTCTTGCTAATCAAATCGTATTTGAACCACTCTCATATCTAGCTAAGAATGATTGACTTTGTGGGTTGGATCACACAATTTCAGTATCCCTTAACCCCTTCTCTGCGGGGGTAATTCTCCCGCTGTGCTCGGGGGCGGGGGGCGCGCACAGCGCCCCTGTACTGATGACGAGCTCAGCTCGTCATCAGTCACAGTGCTCGTGTGCTGATGATGAGCTCAGCTCATCACGGCCACACCCGTTCCTTAGAACGCTCAGCACAGCAGGGGAATTATCCCCGCGTGTGAGCTTTCTAACGGCCATGACGAACTCAGCTCGTCATCAGCACACGAGCACCGTGGCTGATGACGAGCTCAGCTCGCCATCAGCATGGGAGGGGTTAAAAGTGATATCTTGGTATAGGAGGTGGGAGACCCAAGAGCCATCGACTTACCCATTTTCGAACTCGTAGCTTACCAGAGTCAGACACAGAGTAATTATTCATTACACGACAAAGAATATTATATTAGATCAATGATTTTAAAGGATAACCATTGTTTGTACCTTGGTACTGGCTCACTGGTAATAACAGTGATTTTGGGAAAGTTGAGAATGCATTTAAAACCCACCCTCTGAACAACTGCCCAAGACCGGATGGGATACCGGTTGACATTTATGGGCATAACCTAACATTATGGGCCCCTTTGGTGACTAATCTGTTAAATACTGTGTGCAGATCTAATATAATCTCTCGAGTCTTGAGGTTTGTTGATTATTATACTTATTTTTAAACAAGCCTTAGCATAGCCAATAGCCCTTGCCTTTGAGACCTCATGGCCTTGCCAATGATTTTAGTGATGCTGTACAGCACGGCTAAAGAAGAGGCATAGTTTAAAAAAAAGCCTGTGATGTGACTGCACACGTCATTTTTTAGGCGTATGCATTGTGCTTGTGTGGGCCACGCGGGTATTGTTTCCTTTTAATTTATCGGCCAGGGTTTGATTTGTAAATAAAAGGAAAACATACAAAAGCGTTTTTTGTGTAAAAGAGGGTAGGGGTGGAAGCAACACATGGGTCAGAATACAGGTGGAAGGAATGCAGTGGGCACAGGTGAGGGAAAGCAACAGTGAAAGCATAAGTGAAGTCACACAGGGCTGAGAAAAGGAAGCAAGCGAGACAGCAATGTGGAGCATGCAGGAGAAAAGTAAATGGATGAGCAAGAGAGCATTGTGGAGCTGAAGGGATAAGCACAGACTCTATACCCCTCTCAACGTTATTGTCTCCCTCTGAGTCTATACCTGGGCCTTGTGTAGCTTGACCCCCCTCAGCTCGACTTTGTGGGTATACAGCCCCTTCAGGAACACCCACAGCTTGGCATGTCCTCTCCAGTAGCCTTGCAACCACGGCTAGAGTTACCTCTGTTAGAGGAGCTGTTTCTTCGAAGGGTCCTGGGGCTCTACAGGTATGCAAGGCATGGATCGAATTCGGCAGACCTCCATACTTCACAGCAGTGTTTGTCACTAAGATCACCCGGTAAGAACCACGCCACCGTGAGTCTAGACAGTTCTTTCTTACATGCTTTCGGACCAGGACCCAATATCACAGGCCCAAGTCATGGCAGAGGTCTTTCAAGGTTGGTGTAGTCACAGCTTCAACCTACTGAGATACTGAATGAACCACATAAGCTAATCCATTGCAGTAATCAAGAACAAAATCATGAGTGATGTTAATTAGCATTATGGATGGC